>NW_012055056.1:0-674 GCF_000956235.1 Wasmannia auropunctata | reverse complement strand
ATTTCTATCGGTGGCCATCCTCATTGCTGTATAGAACTTAGAATTTCCATCCTCTTTTATTTGATCGGCCCATCTGCTGGGGGATCGACCTCGTGGCCTCTTGTCCTCTACACTGCCAGTGAGGACTAGTTTCTCGAGGTTTTCGTTACCTCGTCTGACTACATGGCCGAAGTATGTCAGTATTCTCTTCCAACATGTAGCGGACAAGCGTTCTTTTACTCCAACTTCTCTGAGGATGGATGTGTTTGTACGTTTGACCGTCCACGGCACCCACAGCATTCGCCTCCAACACAACATCTCGAATGCGTCAATCCTTTGCCGTTCTCTTGCTCGGATAGTCCATGGCTCTACTCCATATGTGAAGATTGGAAATATTAGTGCTCGGACAAGACGAATCTTGGTCTTAATTGTGATTCCCCGGTTCTTCCATATGTTGACCAGGCGAGCCATTGCATCCCTCGCGATGTTAATTCTCCTTTTTATTTCGGGCGCGCTATCTCCATTTTTGTCGATATAAGACCCCAGGTAGATGAGTCCGTCTACGGTGTCTATATCTTGTATAACGTTGATGTTGGCGAGTTTGTTGGCTCGGTCAATTACTATGAGCTTTGTCTTGCTCCTGTTAACGGCGAGACCCAATTCTTCACTCTCGGTCACAAGTTTCCGCAGCAGCT
>NW_012055055.1:0-404 GCF_000956235.1 Wasmannia auropunctata | reverse complement strand
ACTATTCTAAATGTTAATACTAACATCAAATTATATCATTTATTTAATATTATTTGAGAAAAATTATTAGAATGTTAAAAATCAAGCGTTCATAAAACTCATTAAAAATAAAGCAACCTCATTGTCCACGAGTGCATGTAGTGAAATGAATTAAAGAACAGACTCATTAATCGCGGGCACACTAATAAAGGGCACACAAATATATATGGACAGGCACAGTAATAGGGGGGCCCTTAATATGGCCATCGCGCCATGGAGGGGCACACTAATAGGGACAAAAACATTGTTTTTATTTTTATTAAAATATATTAAAATATTAATATTTTTTACATAAAAAAAATTTCATAAGAAAAAGAAATATTTGAAAAATCGATAGTAACTTTAAACAGACAAATTGAAAGCTA
>NW_012055054.1:0-385 GCF_000956235.1 Wasmannia auropunctata | reverse complement strand
TAAAATAACACTATTCTAAATGTTAATATTAACATCAAATTATATCATTTATTTAATATTATTTGAGAAAAATTATTAGAATGTTAAAAATCAAGCGTTCATAAAACTCATTAAAAATAAAGCAACCTCATTGTCCACGAGCGCATGTAGTGAAATGAATTAAAGAACAGACTCATTAATCGCGGGCACACTAATAAAGGGCATACAAATATATATGGACAGGCACAGTAATAGGGGGGCCCTTAATATGGCCATCGCGCCATGGAGGGGCACACTAATAGGGACAAAAACATTGTTTTTATTTTTATTAAAATATATTAAAATATTAATATTTTTTTACATAAAAAAATTTCATAAGAAAAAGAAATATTTGAAAAATCGATAG
>NW_012055053.1:0-401 GCF_000956235.1 Wasmannia auropunctata | reverse complement strand
TCGTTGGACAGTGAGATTGTAACACATTTTTCAGTGAATTTACGAATGCGTAAACTCACAAACATGTTATATATAATTAAAATAACACTATTCTAAATGTTAATATTAACATCAAATTATATCATTTATTTAATATTATTTGAGAAAAATTATTAGAATGTTAAAAATCAAGCGTTCATAAAACTCATTAAAAATAAAGCAACCTCATTGTCCACGAGCGCATGTAGTGAAATGAATTAAAGAACAGACTCATTAATCGCGGGCACACTAATAAAGGGCATACAAATATATATGGACAGGCACAGTAATAGGGGGGCCCTTAATATGGCCATCGCGCCATGGAGGGGCACACTAATAGGGACAAAAACATTGTTTTTATTTTTATTAAAATATATTAAAAA
>NW_012055052.1:0-544 GCF_000956235.1 Wasmannia auropunctata | reverse complement strand
AGTAACACCGATAAATGTTGCTAGCAAATTATATAAGGTTCCACGATCATTTCTTCATAGCAAGATTGTAAAAAAATATATTCATGAAAAGACTGGATCAGGTATCGTATTAACTTCGGAAGAAGAATAATAATAATATTAATAACCTTGTGTAATGGATTCTCCATATGTGTTCTCTTGGCTGTCCAGCTAATCACTTGCTTGCAGATTTTGTTTATTATTAACCATCAATCTGATGTAAATTTACAGTCGTGGACAATGAGATTGTAACACATTTTTCAGTGAATTTACGAATGCGTAAACTCACAAACATGTTATATATAATTAAAATAACACTATTCTAAATGTTAATACTAACATCAAATTATATCATTTATTTAATATTATTTGAGAAAAATTATTAGAATGTTAAAAATCAAGCGTTCATAAAACTCATTAAAAATAAAGCAACCTCATTGTCCACGAGTGCATGTAGTGAAATGAATTAAAGAACAGACTCATTAATCGCGGGCACACTAATAAAGGGCACACAAATATATATGGA
>NW_012055051.1:0-681 GCF_000956235.1 Wasmannia auropunctata | reverse complement strand
TGTCAATTAATAAAACATAGAGACTTATAATTACATTAAATACGCAACAGTAGAGACTTAAAACTATTATACATGTTTCGCTATTATAAAGAATCCATTTTTGGATGTCTATTATTTGACATATTTGAGTTGAATATCCGATGTCTGTCTTATAGCGACGTGATAATTTCTTGCGGAATTCCCGGGATTGTGCGGTATATTAACATCTTGTATTTGTCAATGTCGTCCAAATAAGTCATGTAGAAGAGAGCGAGATTCTGTACTGTCTGGATCGTCGAAGGATCGTGCGTAGGGAGGATTAAGTCCATACACTCGTTTCGTATCAAACACTTAGTTTATTCTGTTCAATTGTATATGTATATTATGTAAATGAGTCCACCACCTCGATATGCGCGGCACTCTGATAACGGAATGGCGCGGTCAGTCCGGGTCGCAATCCGTTGTCGAGGGCTCGGCCTCGGTGGTGCGGCAGGTAATGGTCGCAATTTCTTTTATCGAGGACTCGGCCTCGTGCGGCGAGGACTCGGCCTCGATTTGCGAGGATTCGTCCTCAGGCGGCGTGAAGCTCGGCTTCTTGCCGGAGGACTCGGCCTCGTGATGTCCATGCGGCACGCTCGACCGGAACTCGCTTGCCGGATGCGTCCGTCGAAAACAGTTCCACGTCGCAAGTCACCTCGGACG
>NW_012055050.1:0-349 GCF_000956235.1 Wasmannia auropunctata | reverse complement strand
AAAATTAAAACAATGGACAAACAAGGGCAAATGAGCCAAAGGCAAGTTATTGGTAGCCAAAAAGCAATTATATTTAAATCGGATCCAGACGTTTCGGCTTCAATTAGGCCATATTCATTGGATCAATATAAATTATAGTCAATTAATAAAACATAGAGACTTAAAATTACATTAAATACGCAACAGTAGAGACTTAAAACTATTGTGCATGTTTCGCTATTATAAAAAATCCATTTTTGGATGTCTATTTATTTGACATATTTGAGTTGAATATCCGATGTCTGTCTTATAGCGACGTGATAATTTCTTGCGGAATTCCCGGGATTGTGCGGTGTATTAACATCTTGTA
>NW_012055049.1:0-833 GCF_000956235.1 Wasmannia auropunctata | reverse complement strand
ACCTCTGACACCGCCGTTGAAAGACGTTGCCTGGAATTACGGCACTAACACCGACGCCCTGCGCAAATTTCTAGATCATTGGGCGAACGAGTATAATTTCGAGGAACGCGAGAAGTACATAAATCAGTATCCGCATTTTAAAACGAATATTCAAGGTAAACGAGAATGCGATCATTAATAAACAAAGTATACCGCATTAAAGTTAAAAGTGTGAAGTATAGGTACCTTTTTTCTTTAGATAAAGTATATGAAGTATATAAAGTATAATAGATAGTCTTTTTTCGAAAATCGAGTACTTTTGAAGCTTTCAACGTCATTGGTAAATATTTTCAGCTTTTGCTGGCTATTGTGTAAATGCTTGCATAATAAGAATTTCAGAACACAATTCTATTTATAAGGATTTTAAGATATAATATTATATATATTCTATTTATAATTTTATGTATTTTATTTTAACATATTCCATTCTATTTATAATTTTATATGGCTGGTTTAAATAAAATAACGTCAAACAGAATACAAAATCTGGTATTTGAACAAATAAATATTTTGAGTTATTATCGATTTAAGAATTTTATTTATAAAAACTGATAAAAATATCTTAGTGTTTTCAAAACATTAAATTATAGTTTAAAATGTATATAAATTTTGCATTTATTGCAGGATTAGACATTCACTTCATCCATGTGAAACCAAGTAATACAGAGGGAAAACGCGTTTTGCCGTTGTTAATTTTACACGGATGGTCCGGCTCCATAATGGAATTTTACAAGATGATTCCATTACTGACCTCACCGAGACCAGAGCACGATTTCGTATTTGAAGTGATAGCG
>NW_012055048.1:0-943 GCF_000956235.1 Wasmannia auropunctata | reverse complement strand
TACATTCTCATTATTTCTCCGTTCTTCGGAACGATTCTCTTGGAATGCAAATACGAGGCTAAAGTGAAGGCAGAAGTTACGTAGTATCTTCCCGGCTCGCTGATAATTTTTATGTTAGGATCAACATCCTTTACCGCCTCGTTGATAATATTGGCGAACTGTGTGGAGAAATTACCATATATATCAAGAGATGTCTCAAAATTTCACTCATTGTCAAAAGTATATCGCGAATCTAAAGTCGATTTTTTATTATTAGAAATTTGGACTCCAATTTTGTCTAATTTTTTTATACCTATCTATATAGTAACGATTTCATGTCCTACAATTTATTCTAACATTCTGATGAAAGATGAACGGTTATCGGGGAGTCCTATTTACCATGTCAACGTCCGTTCCGCTCATGCCCGGAAATCCACCGCCGATGTCGATCAACTGCACCTTGTCGCACCCGATTGCCTTGGAGACGGTAACTAATTGTTTGCACAATGCGATACCTCTGGCGTAAGCCTCGAGCTCGACGCACGGGCTACCGACATGGAAGCTGAAGCCGTGCAAATTTAGACCGATGTCTTTCGTGAGCTGCATCAAACGCACGCATTTCCTCGTCCGGAGCCGAATTTTAATCCCAACGATACCGGCGAGTCCTTCGGGTCGCAGCGTATGCGTATGACGATCCTGGATGTATGTCGCGCGGAGGCATTTGCTACACCTGTTTCCACATCATGGATGTTTTTCAAGACTTATCCTGCAACATGCAGATATATCGTCTAGGACATCGCTTGCAGTAAAAAGGAATTTAGATCGATATCGTTCGGAAAATCTCCGTAATTGCTTTTCATGAAAGTTGCCCTCATATTGAGCAAGAAACTCGACTGCGTATAGTGTAACTGGGGAATTTGCTAAACGTTCAGAAGCTGAGACGACACTGCAGCAAATATTATTA
>NW_012055047.1:0-433 GCF_000956235.1 Wasmannia auropunctata | reverse complement strand
TTTTGATTTGATTCACAAACGAGATTTGTGGTTCTGCGAAAGACGAAAGACCCGAGAGGGCATATTATATTATATTACGTGTTCAGTTATTAATACTGCTTTGTTTATTGCGTTTGATGGACAAACCATCCACTATTATATCATTTCCTGTTATTTGCGATGGCAATAGCCACAATTTATGTAAGAATTACCACTTTTATGTGTGATATATTATTTTCAATTATATTTGACATACAGGCTCAAGAGAATAGCTTTGTATTTATTAGTTAAGAAACATTTTGTAAGCGCACCGAATGTGTGTGTTGTGTGGACGAATGAATAAGAAAGAAATCGTTTTATACTTACCAAACTGCGACTAGAGCATCCAAGGTCGTTTCCTGAAAATAAAAGGTGGACAATAATTAGCAAAATAGTTAAAAGAATCAGTTTTATC
>NW_012055046.1:0-583 GCF_000956235.1 Wasmannia auropunctata | reverse complement strand
TTCTCCGATCGCCTACCTGCTAAAAATCCACCTAAAAAGACCCACACGGTCCCAACATGAGAGTGGCCCCGGGACCACCAGAAGGTATTACTTCAGGGCCACCCTCGGGGGAATATGAGCAAGTGCTCACAACGTTACAGGCTTCGAAACTTGGAGAAAGGATGATCGTCCCCGTACCTCAAAATGGATAAACGAAACCGAGTCTACTAGGATGAGTGGGTTAGTAATAGTCTTCACCCTCAGACTCTACCTCAGTCAAATTCATCTCCGCTCGAAGGGCCTCTCTGGCCCTTTCCTCCTCCTCTTTGCGGAACATTACTTTTTCACAGAAACTGCTAAATGCCTTCCATTTCTCGGGTGATTCGAGTATGGCAGAAACAACCGCTCCTAAGCTGAGATCCCTACCTATTTTTTCCGACAGCTCAACCCTGTCTATGTCCCAGGCGGGACATTCAGCCAGGGTGTGCGTATTAGAATCCCGGGGTGCATCACAGAAGGAGCACGTCTCTCGCGGGGCTTTACCGATACGTCGCAAATATACATTGAATACCCCGTGCCCAGTCAACATTTGGGTTACTCTAAA
>NW_012055045.1:0-323 GCF_000956235.1 Wasmannia auropunctata | reverse complement strand
ACCTAACCTAACCTAACCTAACCTAACCTAACCTAACCTAACCTTTTTACGTTTTTTTTTTTTTATATAAAGGTGGTAAAAAATCTTCCAAAGACCCCCTGCGCCTGTTACAGGGGAGTGCAGGATTCAACCGGGCGTGACTTCCGGTCTCAGCCAGCCCGAGGGCTAACTGAAGTTGGTGGCCTTCTCCGATCGCCTACCTGCTAAAAATCCACCTAAAAAGACCCACACGGTCCCAACATGAGAGTGGCCCCGGGACCACCAGAAGGTATTACTTCAGGGCCACCCTCGGGGGAATATGAGCAAGTGCTCACAACGTTACA
>NW_012055044.1:0-420 GCF_000956235.1 Wasmannia auropunctata | reverse complement strand
TTAACCAGAACCTCCCTCTCCACGGCCCATGCGGGGGCATGCGCCCAAGAGTATGGAGGTTGGTATCTTCCTCGACGTCGCAGAACGAGCACGCTGCGCTAGGAGCCCTACCAATACGGGACAGGAATGCGTTAAAGCATCCGTGTCCCGTGATCATTTGCGTCAGTCTATAAGTTAACTGCCCGTGTTTACGCCTATACCACCTGTTCAGAACTGGGGCTAACGCTCCTCTTACAGCCACCGCAGTGGTGCCAGGCTTCCTGTAGTCCATCTCCCATTTTGTTAACGCAGTCTCGAGAGCCTTTTCCCGTATACGATCCCTTATCCGGTTGGTGATGGGAACGTCCTCCCTCCTCAATTCTCGGGTATCCGCGAAGATTCTTTCCAATCTTTCTGCAAGGTATTCCACCGGCATTACTC
>NW_012055043.1:0-466 GCF_000956235.1 Wasmannia auropunctata | reverse complement strand
TAACCTTTTTTTTTTTTTTTATTAACGAGGTGGTAAAATCTTCATAGACCCCCTGCGCCTGCAGACAGGGGAGTGTTGGATTCAACCGGTCGTGACTTGCGGTCTCAGCTCGCCCGCGGGCTCACTGAAGTTGCTGGCCTTACCGATCGCCTACCAACTAAAATTCCACCTCCGAAAGATACCCTACCAGATCTAAAGAGTGGCCCCGGGACCGCCGGTGAGCATTACTTCGGGGCCACTCCTGGGGATCGTGGGAGCAAGCTCCCTCGACAAAAGCAGGCTGCGGCAAAGAAGATAACATCCCTGGTTCAAGAATAGCGGGTGACCGCTATGTTAGAGAATGCCGCTGGAAATGTGGATTGGGGAAAGAACAGACATAAAGTCCGATTAGTCGTCCCCATCCGACTCTCCTAAGTTGTCCATCCAATTAAGCCTAGCCGCGTCGTCAGCGGCTTGCGCTTTTCTC
>NW_012055042.1:0-427 GCF_000956235.1 Wasmannia auropunctata | reverse complement strand
CGACTCGGCAACAGCGTGCCGATACGTTGCTGCATGCATGTTACAGCCAATCAGGCGTAACCCAGATTATTACTGGCGCGTAATGTCGTCAGATAACGAAAGTCGTGTGAACGTTGAAACCGACAAGCCGTGCGATTCGTCCACGTACTTGTTTACGCGGATAATCTGTCGCCGGGCGAAACTGCGCCTGCTCAGAACCCGAGTGGGGATGAGGAAGAAGGCGCACGTACCGAATTCGAACGAGGACCCATGGTCTTTCGTTGTTCGGACATCGAAGCGTAAAGTCCCGCGTCCGTGATTATATCTCGGCGTGTATACGGTGCGTTGCTACTGCGGTAAAAGCTATCCGATCACTTCGAGTGTGCTACAACGGCGTGGCCTACCGTAGTATTGAAAGCGCGATACCAGTGCGTGTTGCTATCATAGA
>NW_012055041.1:0-599 GCF_000956235.1 Wasmannia auropunctata | reverse complement strand
TATACGCCAAAGTAGCGTTATTTCGTAAATCACATTCTATTGGCTCGCACCATGGTTCAGGACGAGTATTATACATTTTATTTTCAGTTTATATGCGTGCGCAACGTCAAACGATCGTAATAAACGATTAATTAAGAATAAACCTAGATTCTGGGGGATTCTAGTGGATTCATGCGAACGGGCAATTCGTGGCCACACCTCCAGGCATCTGCCGACTCGGCAACAGCGTGCCGATACGTTGCTGCATGCATGCTACAGCCAATCAGGCGTAACCCAGATTCTAACTGGCGCGTACTGTCGTCAGGTAACGAAAGTCGTGTGAACGTTAAAACCGACAAGCCGTGCGATTCGTCCACGTACTTGTTTACGCGGATAATCTGTCGCCGGGCGAAACTGCGCCTGCTCAGAACCCGAGTGGGGATGAGGAAGAAGGCGCACGTACCGAATTCGAACGAGAGCCCATGGTCTTTCGTTGTTCGGACATCGAAGCGTAAAGTCCCGCGTCCGTGATTATATCTCGGCGTGTATACGGTGCGTTGCTACTGCGGTAAAAGCTATCCGATCACTTCGAGTGTGCTACAACGGCGTGGCCTACCGTA
>NW_012055040.1:0-449 GCF_000956235.1 Wasmannia auropunctata | reverse complement strand
TGCAAATATGACTCATCGAAATATCAATTACATTCATTGTATGATGCATCGCTACTCGTCTCATCGAAATACATATCTCGCGTAAGTTTCGCAGAGATCCGACGGATCGCAAGGGAGATACGGTCGAAGTAAGAAATCTCTCAAATTTGAGTTTTTCAGAATAATGAAACATTGGTGCCGATTCTTAAAGCGTTCGACGCGAAACGTCTACGTAAGCGATTACCGAGCGTGGCGACGATCTACCTGCAAGAGAAATAATTATTTTCAAACTCAATATCAGGGATCGTAATATTTCTTCTCCCTTGATGGAGCGACAATATTTCTTTCTCGCGGAGACCAAGCGCCGCCACGCTCGGTAATCGCTTACGAAAACGTTTTGCGTCGAACGCGTTAAGAATTGGCACCAATATTTCCTTATTCTCGAAATCTCATTTCAACGATGTATCTTA
>NW_012055039.1:0-314 GCF_000956235.1 Wasmannia auropunctata | reverse complement strand
AGTTATCACCAATTCGAAATAAGCTTACAGTTACATTTCATTGAACGTCACGCATCCATCCCTTCCAATCCTCGCGTAGAATAATCCACACTTATTAGTCATGATTTCTCGTCGAGACTAAGCGCCGCCACGCTCGGAAATCGCTGACGTTAACGTTTCGCGTAGAACGCGTTGAGAATTGCCATTAAAAATTCATAACTCGGAAAAACTCAATTTTGATAGATTTCTCATTTCGACTGCATCTCCCTTGCAATCCGTGGGGTCTCTGCGAAACTGAAACCAGTAATGTATTTCGACCAGACGACGAGCAGAAA
>NW_012055038.1:0-1144 GCF_000956235.1 Wasmannia auropunctata | reverse complement strand
GTCAAGCATCTGAATCAAATTGCTCAGGTAGATCTCGATTATGATAAGGAACGTGATACTACTCGTAAGATAGCGTTAGAAATATCCGATAAGATTAGAAACTATAATAAGTCCTATTATGACAATAGACACAAGAAACCGACTAAATACAAAGTTGGAGATTACGTTTTGATTCGAGACTCGGCATTAAAACCAGGTGAGAGTAAAAAGTTAAAACCGAGTTACAAAGGTCCGTATCTTGTGTCTAAAGCATTAAATAAAAATCGTTATGTCGTCCAGGATATCCCCGGCTTTAATGTCACTTCCCGTCCATACAATTCAATTTTGTCTACTGATCGCATGAAGCCGTGGATAAAACCGATTACACAGTAATTATCCGTTTGTATTGTCAAAAAAAAATATATATATCTATTTTATTATATAAGCGTTTAGTCAAATAAGACTGATTGTTAATTCGTTATAACGAAAAGTGAAAAGTTTAATTTGGTTTACCTGCGTATTACCCAAGAGACTGGTTTTATTTTGCGTTGAAAAATAGCAAATGGTCTTTTTTTTTTAGAAATATTGTTATTTGCGAAATTTATGGTTTTTTGTGTTTGTATTTCGCCGCCATATTTGGGTCGAATATCGTGCCAGAATGGCCGAAGCTGTAAGATTAGCGCGAGGGAATGCGTAATATCCCTCCGCCACGTGCAAGCGCACGCATGATCTCCTCGCCTGTGATTGGCTGAGATCGAGGAAAAAGAGGAAAGTAGTTGCGTAGCACCGTCTTGTGTTAATTCGTCGTGTGACCGTGAAAGCGTACGGTCGTGTGTCTGATCTCTCGCGCATTCTAACGTGTATAATCCGTGATAGTAAATATATTGAGTTTAGCTAAGTTCGTGTTACATCCTTCTCCTGACCCAATTACCGTTTTCTCCCTCTGCTATTCGCTCGCCCTGACTCTACGATTAATTCTTTGCATCCTTTCGTTCCTACACGCGGATCACCGTCTACGGCAACGTGACTCAAGAATTTGTAGTTATCACCAATTCGAAATAAGCTTACAGTTACATTTCATTGAACGTCACGCATCCATCCCTTCCAATCCTCGCGTAGAATAATCCACACTTATTAGTCATGATTTCTCGTCGAGACTAAGCGC
>NW_012055037.1:0-578 GCF_000956235.1 Wasmannia auropunctata | reverse complement strand
TCTGTTTTCGAAATTCTTCTGTTAGAAATTTCTCTTGTTTGTTCCGATAATTTGAAATAAATCTTCATAAAATGTTTTCTCGAAATAAATCTTCCCAAGGAGACAGACAACGGTTGATCTCGTTGGGTCGATGTTTGTTCGCCAATTGATGACCAATAAGCTTTATTTTATTCTAAGTCCCTTATCTAAGCGAACGTTTGCGAACGGAGAAATCGTGGAGTCCACCGGACGTAACAATACTGTGCAATATGTTATTAATAACACGTATCATGCGTCGTTAAAATTGTCTCCGTCCAAAATGCTTCTTGGATATGACCAACATGGTCATACAGATTCCGATCTAGTCAAGCATCTGAATCAAATTGCTCAGGTAGATCTCGATTATGATAAGGAACGTGATACTTCTCGTAAGATAGCGTTAGAAATATCCGATAAGATTAGAAACTATAATAAGTCCTATTATGACAATAGACACAAGAAACCGACTAAATACAAAGTTGGAGATTACGTTTTGATTCGAGACTCGGCATTAAAACCAGGTGAGAGTAAAAAGTTAAACCGAGTTACAAAGGTCCGTA
>NW_012055036.1:0-523 GCF_000956235.1 Wasmannia auropunctata | reverse complement strand
TACGGATTTGCCGTTCACTAGTTGAAATAGCGAGAGCGATCAGAGACAGGTCGCGGAACAGAGACCCGAGGATCTCGAGAAGGTTATTCGCGTGAGGAGAAAATGACGAGAAGGACTTACTGTTTGGCGATGTGGTGTCGTGCGTACGCTGCCCTTGTCTGGTCACGCCGTGTGGCACCTCAAATCACTCGCGGACTCAACTTTGATTTACGGCACTCGCGAGTAAAAGTTCGCGGCGATGATGTTCCGTCAGCGAGTGAAGTTCCGTGAGCGGGATGGTCTGAGATCTGAGTTGAGAGGCCAGGATCTGAGATCGAAGAGAAGAGAGCGATCCGGGAAAGTTCCCGGTTTATATAGGAGATCTCAAGGGATGTGGGATGTCTCAAGTCGAAAGAATTTGAGTCTGATTGGCAAGATGATATCGATGAGGTTATTCCCGATTCGTTAACCCTCACTTAATCTAGTTGAAATAATTCACTCCGCCCGTCTTACATTGTTATGTCTTACAGCTATTGGTTGAAGA
>NW_012055035.1:0-390 GCF_000956235.1 Wasmannia auropunctata | reverse complement strand
ACGGCGGGTTCTCCTAGCTCCGCGGCGCGACCGGAGAGAAGATACGGATTTGCCGTTCACTAGTTGAAACAGCGAGAGCGATCAGAGACAAGTCGCGGAACAGAGACCCGAGGATCTCGAGAAGGTTATTCGCGTGAGGAGAAAATGACGAGAAGGACTTACTGTTTGGCGATGTGGTGTCGTGCGTACGCTGGCCTTGGCTGGTCACGCCGTGTGGCACCTCAAATCACTCGCGGACTCAACTTTAATTTACGGCACTCGCGAGTAAAAGTTCGCGGCGATGATGTTCCGTCAGCGAGTGAAGTTCCGTGAGCGGGATGGTCTGAGATCTGAGTTGAGAGGCCAGGATCTGAGATCGAAGAGAAGAGAGCGATCCGGGAAAGTTCCCGG
>NW_012055034.1:0-340 GCF_000956235.1 Wasmannia auropunctata | reverse complement strand
GAGTCCGAGGAAAGACTTACTCGGGAGGCGGGGAAGGAGAATTAGCCGGAGGAGCGGCCGGCGATGGTGGACTTGCAGGCTCCGCGTTCTCCTGGTTCTCCAAAGAGATTAGCCACTCTTGGTAGGCTTGATCTAGGAGCCTCCGCGCTTCTCGATTTTGGCGACGGCGGGTTCTCCTAGCTGCGCGGCGCGACCGGAGAGAAGATACGGATTTGCCGTTCACTAGTTGAAACAGCGAGAGCGATCAGAGACAGGTCGCGGAACAGAGACCCGAGGATCTCGAGAAGGTTATTCGCGTGAGGAGAAAATGACGAGAAGGACTTACTGTTTGGCGATGTGG
>NW_012055033.1:0-540 GCF_000956235.1 Wasmannia auropunctata | reverse complement strand
ATGAGCGAGGGAGTGAATATCGGAGATTACTAAGATAACAAACATTATGAGCGGATAAATAAATCTATGTGTATATACACATGTACATTTTATTGAAGACGCCGTTAATCTTCGGAGAGCTCCTCCAGCGTGGCGGTGGAAGGGAGAAAGAAATCGTAAAAGAAGAGGACGGGAATTATATAAGGGAAGGGGGAGCCATGAAGGAATAATGGGATCGAGTCGTGTGGCCTGAGCCTAGCGACTGCGGAACGAATTTCCTCGACGCTGAAATCATCCGGGCCTATGGTGTAGGTGCCGGGTTCCAGCGGGGAAATTTGCTGAGGGAACTGTGCAATCAAAGATTCAAGAGAATCGTGTTCGCCGGTGTAATAATAGAAACGCGGGCGAGCCGGTGGAACCTCCTCCAAAAACTCCACGCTTGCCGTGGAGTTCGCCGGGGAAGCGGCCCGTATCTCGGACTCGTCGCGCTCTAGATCGACGGTCACGATCGAGGACGCGGGGGAAGGAAGAACGGGGTTCTTCAGGAAGAAAGGGTTCCGG
>NW_012055032.1:0-613 GCF_000956235.1 Wasmannia auropunctata | reverse complement strand
GTAAATCCCGTGTGCGAACGAGATGGGACTGAAAGTGAGGGGGTAAGGAATGACGCAACTAGACGAGCTGTCTCGCAGGTACGCGCCGAGGCGGACGATGCGAGTCGAAGGCGCTTTTTCAAGAGTTCGAAAACGAGTCAATGTCCTTAGAAGGACACTATTATTTCGTTTTATGGAACCAGCGCGATCGTCGGTCCTATTTTAGTCAGGGAACTTAATCCCTATGACTGGGGATCGGACCTGTGCGATTTTCCGGGGCGGAATGAGCTGTGAGACGGGTGTGAGGTCGTTAATTAAAATAAAAGAGTTGCATTTAAACTTAACAATTGAGTTTATTAGAATCTAGATTAACATAATTCATAGTATGACAATCAAATAGTTATTATTGGCCTAACTAAGTTTATGTCTAAATGTTATAATTAAGATTCATAGCGCGTCGAGAGTTCAAGGCATAAATAAGTCGGAAATTAAAACAATAATCGAGATTACGGTTACATTGATTTGAATATAAGAGGATGAGCGAGGGAGTGAATATCGGAGATTACTAAGATAATAAACATTATGAGCGGATAAATAAATCTATGTGTATATACACATGTACATTTTATTGAAG
>NW_012055031.1:0-680 GCF_000956235.1 Wasmannia auropunctata | reverse complement strand
TCTAAGCGCTCTCTCGGATGATCCATCAGATGCCTCAGCGCTCACACCAGGGCATTTTCTCATCGGATCGGCTCTCACCACTGTACCGGAGCCCTCTCTGGGTGATGTCCCAGAATCTCGGCTATCGCGCTGGCAGCTACTCCGCCAGATGACGGAGTCATTCTGGAAACGTTGGGCTGCCGAATATTTATCTCAGTTTCAGATCTCCTCCAAGTGGCACCAAGCGCAAAACTCATTTCAAATTGGATCTTTAGTTCTCATCAAGGACGAACGGATGCCTCCCACCAAATGGCCTCTCGCACGCATCATCGACGTGCACAACGGGCCTGACGGACTCATCCGGGTCGCCACCGTGAAGACGGCCAACACGACGCTCAAGAGACCAATTGTCAAATTGTGCTTGCTGCCGAATCCACACAAAAAATAGAAATTCTCGCGATAAACTCACGCAAATATTGTCAACGCGTAGTTGCCAAGGCGGGCGGAATGTTTGGAGTTTGATAAAGGAAAATTATCTACATCAATTTCATAATTCGGCATTAAAATCTTGTACCGCTCTAGTTATATCTCACGTTCTCGCATCGCGAATTATTTCAGCGTGTAAAACATGTTATTCTCTATTATTTCGTTACGGTGCCGAGACCTTGACATTCCTTGTTGTTTTTCGCTGCCGATCAGCT
>NW_012055030.1:0-1174 GCF_000956235.1 Wasmannia auropunctata | reverse complement strand
TCGGCGAAGGAAGGCGCGGTAGTGTCGCGCGNGTGTTTTTTCCCCAATTCCTTCAACGATTCGGGAATCGAGATTGCGCACAGTCATAAAAACGGTAAGATGATCCCCACTGGCGCACCGGACAGTCGAGAGCTTCGAGAGCACCGAGGATTTCCTTCACGTCGCCGAGAAGTCGCTTGAGTTCCGATGAAGACTCGGTTTTCAGTTTGTGAATTGCGAATAACGCTGATAACTGAGCGTCGATTAGTACTCGCTTATTCTCGTAGCGAACAATGAGCATCTCCCAGGAGCGTCTGAGATTTTCACTAGAGATAGTCACATTTTTCAAGAGTTGCGACGGCTCCCCTGTCAAGCTCATCTTTAAATAATGTAGTTTCTCGACAGCCGATAGATCATTATTTTCCATGATCATGGACGTAAACAGATCTCGATAATGACTCCATTGAGCGTGATCACCTGAGAATTTCGGTAAGTCAATACGAGGTATCGTCGTCGAGGAGTCGACGAGAATGAGATGCAGTAGATGACGTCATTGAATTCTCGGTCGCAGACGCACTCCTTTCCGGCGCAAGCTCATCTAACATGTCAAGCATGAGGCCGTTCGCATCGATGTATTTCTCTTCGCACAAGGCATGGAGGTCGTCGGCGAAATACGGCAGCTTTGCAATTTCGGGGGTCCGCACTTGCACAAGCTATCATGATAACCCTGGAATTTATCCTAATTAGCCTTGAGTGCGCTCATGCGACTTTGCACTGCTCCACGAGTTGTTTTTGTCGGTCCGAGTTTATGAATATTTTCGACTGCGCGAGAAATCAGACCGAACAATTCATTCTGGCGAGCAATGGTGTTTTCGATTGTTGCCATTTTCGATGGAGTCGGAGTAACTTGATTTGGAAAATAATGATCTATCGGCTGTCGAGAAACTACATTATTTAAAGATGAGCTTGACAGGGGAGCCGTCGCAACTCTTGAAAAATGTGACTATCTCTAGTGAAAATCTCAGACGCTCCTGGAAGATGCTCATTGTTCGCTACGAGAATAAGCGAGTACTAATCGACGCTCAGTTATCAGCGTTATTCGCAATTCACAAACTGAAAACCGAGTCTTCATCGGAACTCAAGCGACTTCTCGGCGACGTGAAGGAAATCCTCGGTGCTCTCGAAGCTCTCGACT
>NW_012055029.1:0-640 GCF_000956235.1 Wasmannia auropunctata | reverse complement strand
TTTTTTAACAAAAAAATCTCATGCAAAAGCTGCGGTCAAAATATAATCTGTAAAATAAATCCAGAGTCGCATTTATTCATAGATGTCGAACACGCCTATCATAGCACGCTGTTAAATATAATGGGATTTTCAAATTCACCCAAGCACGTACCACTGTCAGAAATACCAACGCAGTTGTACATAAAAAATGAAAAATATAAATTAATTGGATTGATTTCGTACAGCGGTTCTGACGAGCAACAAACAATAGGCCACTATGTTGCTTATTGTTACAGAATGACGTACGCAGGCTTATGGCAAGAATATGACGATCTTCGAGACAAGTACGTGTCATTGAAGGCAACAACAAAGGTCCATGTTAGACCCAGTGTCATAGCGTACATAAAATTAAATTAAATATCTTTGCATTGCTTGCAATAGTGACAATCCCCCCCTTCGTATGCTCACACACACACACGCACACGCACACGCACACGCGCACGCACACCACACACAAACACACACACACACACACACGCACACGCACACGCACAGAGAGGGTTTGGAGTCATGAAATACGGCGGAAATGACGAACCGCGGGGTCCTTATCTCTGTGTAACACACACACACACACACACACACACACACACACACACAGAAG
>NW_012055028.1:0-446 GCF_000956235.1 Wasmannia auropunctata | reverse complement strand
TTGCCCCGAATTTGTGAAACCATTTATGCGATTTGCAAAGTACAACGTTTTATGGACAAATGTCATGGTGCAGGAAAATGAATCGAATGAGTATTCCATAGCTTCGTCAGCTAGATCAGAGGCATATTTTAAAGATATCAAAGACATCACATTTAGCGACGAAGGCAAATCTATTAGAGCAGATAAATTTATTATCAAACATGTGCGCTCTATCGACGGTATCTGCAAAATTGAAAGAGCAGCGCTCGACAATCGCGCTACTGTACGAAAAAAGAATTCCGCTCCGACAACAAATAAATTAAAACGTAATATTTCTCAAGTTATCGATGAAGCAGATGAAGCAGCTATTGAGTCATTTTCAGATGCCGAAGAAAATTGGCGTGGTTTAAATCCGACAAAAAAAATAAAAGAAGAAGCCGCGGCAAACATAACTGCAAAAAAAAGGA
>NW_012055027.1:0-401 GCF_000956235.1 Wasmannia auropunctata | reverse complement strand
AAATGGCGCGTATATTACTATTTTTGGTAGATGTAAAGAATGTTATGCACCTTTTAGCGCGCATTCTATTAAAAAGCCCGAAACAGGAAGCGGTTTAAAATTATTTGTAAAGACAGTGGACACAAGAGGAGTTCCTCATGACAAAAAAGAGCATTAAAAGGTATAGAAAGAGCAACAGTGCAAAAAGATCTTCTGCACAAAAAAGCAATCGTTTGTCGTCGTGAAATGACAAAGGATATGGAATACGGTGATCCTGAACCGAGTCATTTATATACCGCCGACGTATTGAGAAAGGTACGCCAAGAAGGCAAAGATAAAGAATTAGGTGTTCACAAAATACAAAATGTTATTGAATCCTTAAGTAACTTAAAATATGATGTTCAATACGCCGGTGTAATACA
>NW_012055026.1:0-530 GCF_000956235.1 Wasmannia auropunctata | reverse complement strand
ACAATTTTATACACTATAACTATCGATGCTGAAACATGGCAGCGTATAGGTCCGAAAACGATAATATATAAAGAACACGGTAGATACAACAGTAGGCGAAAATATTCGATATTGCAACGAGGATGGACGGATGTGATATCTAAATTATGTTGGTCCCAAACTAAGATTCCATGCGTGTATACTTTTAAAAGAGCGAAAGTATATGATTCGATAAATGGCGCGTATATTACTATTTTTGGTAGATGTAAAGAATGTTATGCACCTTTTAGCGCGCATTCTATTAAAAAGCCCGAAACAGGAAGCGGTTTAAAATTATTTGTAAAGACAGTGAACACAAGAGGAGTTCCTCATGACAAAAAAAGAGCATTAAAAGGTATAGAAAGAGCAACAGTGCAAAAAGATCTTCTGCACAAAAAAGCAATCGTTTGTCGTCGTGAAATGACAAAGGATATGGAATACGGTGATCCTGAACCGAGTCATTTATATACCGCCGACGTATTGAGAAAGGCACGCCAAGAAGGCAAAGATAA
>NW_012055025.1:0-485 GCF_000956235.1 Wasmannia auropunctata | reverse complement strand
TAAAATTGTTTCCTATTAAAATAAAGATATGCCTCGTAAAGCCTGCGTAACAGCAGATGAAATATTTGAAGCTGTAAAAGATAGGGATTGTTTTACCGATTTAGGAGATCTTAAATCGCGATCTGATCCAATATGGACAGACGTTTGCCGAGCCTTAGAAAATAAAATACAAATAACAAATCTGTATTTGTATTTGAAACAAAATAGAAATGGCGTTCTTTCCCGTACAATGGATTATAAAGGCATTGTCTTTGTACAAAATACAGAACATTTGCTCTCCTTTGAATCTTGTAATACAAGTGCAAATGATACTAAAAATAACGGAAGTATAGAGAGTATTGCTCATAGCGATAATGAACCAGTATGCGTTAAAACTGGTACAGAATGTTCAACAATTTTATACACTATAACTATCGATGCTGAAACATGGCAGCGTATAGGTCCGAAAACGATAATATATAAAGAACACGGTAGATACAACAGTA
>NW_012055024.1:0-518 GCF_000956235.1 Wasmannia auropunctata | reverse complement strand
GTTACCGCCTGTTGGAGGGGGCGAACGCAGTGTGGGGACCAAGGCCTGGTGGAGGGGACGCTGAGGCAACGCAGCTTCTATATTCTTCGCGCTTACCTTGAAGAAGATATTCTGAGCAGAATTCGGTTGCGATTTCAACAATAAAGATTGCATTTTGCATTAATACGTATAATTACTTTGGACGTTCTACGTTTCAAAATAATATATGTATTAGCGTTTTAACGCTGCTATTTTTAGCGCAACAGCTTAACAGCTTAAAAAATATTCTTTCCAAGAGAATATTAATAAGTTTTTAATATTCTTATTGAGAACTTTCCTTTGGTATATATAAAATTGTTTCCTATTAAAATAAAGATATGCCTCGTAAAGCCTGCGTAACAGCAGATGAAATATTTGAAGCTGTAAAAGATAGGGATTGTTTTACCGATTTAGGAGATCTTAAATCGCGATCTGATCCAATATGGACAGACGTTTGCCGAGCCTTAGAAAATAAAATACAAATAACAAATCTGTATTTG
>NW_012055023.1:0-611 GCF_000956235.1 Wasmannia auropunctata | reverse complement strand
TTTAGATATCACATCCGTCCATCCTCGTTGCAATATCGAATATTTTCGCCTACTGTTGTATCTACCGTGTTCTTTATATATTATCGTTTTCGGACCTATACGCTGCCATGTTTCAGCATCGATAGTTATAGTGTATAAAATTGTTGAACATTCTGTACCAGTTTTAACGCATACTGGTTCATTATCGCTATGAGCAATACTCTCTATACTTCCGTTATTTTTAGTATCATTTGCACTTGTATTACAAGATTCAAAGGAGAGCAAATGTTCTGTATTTTGTACAAAGACAATGCCTTTATAATCCATTGTACGGGAAAGAACGCCATTTCTATTTTGTTTCAAATACAAATACAGATTTGTTATTTGTATTTTATTGGTCCCCACGCGTTACCGCCTGTTGGAGGGGGCGAACGCAGTGTGGGGACCAAGGCCTGGTGGAGGGGACGCTGAGGCAACGCAGCTTCTATATTCTTCGCGCTTCCTTGAAGAAGATATTCTGAGCAGAATTCGGTTGCGATTTCAACAATAAAGATTGCATTTTGCATTAATACGTATAATTACTTTGGACGTTCTACGTTTCAAAATAATATATGTATTAGCGTTTTAACGCT
>NW_012055022.1:0-340 GCF_000956235.1 Wasmannia auropunctata | reverse complement strand
ATCAAAACTTTTATGCTTCCTCAAAAGAGTCTAACTATAGTTTCCTTGGAGCTACTATAATTTATTTGGAGTGCGCTCGTTCACGAACGCACGCGCACACGCACACAGCAGAGAGGGTTTGGAGTCCCATAAAATGATGGAAAATAAATATCACGAGAGTGACGAACCGCGGGGTCCTTATTTCTGTTGACGCATACACACACGCGCAAGCGCGCGCGCCCGCGCACACATACACACACGCACGCACGCACGCACGCACGCACGCACGCACGCACACAAACACACACAAACACACACACACAAAACACACACACACACACACACACACACACACACACAC
>NW_012055021.1:0-354 GCF_000956235.1 Wasmannia auropunctata | reverse complement strand
TAAAGCAGACTCTTCAGTGTCAGTGGTATCTCTAAATGAACTTACAATATCTTCTGTCTCACTCAAACACGTGGAATTCCTTATATATGTCTAACTTATTGAAGTGCCATCTCTTGGAAAATCCAGCACTACTGCCAAACGTAATTTTTGCTGTCTTTATCTCAGCCGAGCGTACGAATTACCACAAATTACAGTTCAGTGGATATCTTTTTTTCTACGCTTTCAATCGTAGCTCAAAAGGCTTTGTATTATTCGTTCATGTAATCTGTGATGTTAGACGTAAGCATTTTGTACATATGAGCTACAGAACTTTTACACTAATGAAATGTTTATGTCAGTTTATGATTAGGTGAC
>NW_012055020.1:0-442 GCF_000956235.1 Wasmannia auropunctata | reverse complement strand
CGTGAACGTTCTGAGCGGCTTCCCCTCCCCGCGGATCCCCGCGGACCCCCTCTCGCGGACCCCCCGCGGACCCCCCTGCCCGTCACCCCCCCTCGGAGCTCGCGAGTTAGAACCGGCCCTTATTAGCTACTTACCTTCTTGCTCATCTTTGGTTGATGATTTATAATTGTTTTATAACAACGAGCTAGAGTTTGTAACACCATATTTCAAAGACTAGCGCTAATACAACAAACAACAGCTATAATTTTTGAAGATTAGGCGTCATGACCTTGGTAACATGTCAAGGTCAAGGTAACTTGTTGACTTTTAGCCGGACAGAGAGAAGGGATAACAGAGGAGAAGACACTCTCTAGTAATGCACGATTACTTATGAGAATTACAGAAACGAAATATTTATTGTACGATAGATAGTACACATACAAAAAGAAAACTGAACTGTGAA
>NW_012055019.1:0-590 GCF_000956235.1 Wasmannia auropunctata | reverse complement strand
ATTTGAATCCGAACAGTAACCGGCGTTCAACGCGCACCACCGCAAACGGTACAGATAGTTTTACACTAGTAAATACAACGATACGTTCCGCTGAACGATTCGAGAAGCTCTGAGGCTTCCGAAAAGGTTTTGCAATTATCGGATCGCTCGGAGGGGCGCTGACGTGCCGACGCACTGGCCGTGTTCCGGTATAGGCCAATTGGAGCGCTTAGTTCAAACTATGCCGAACACATATTTTAATCATAAAAATATTCTTTTTTCTTTTTCCTCTTTATCTTCGCGAACGCGAGCGATAACGGGTGGGACCGCGGGGTGGTACGGTGGGGCCCGTGCGCAACGGTGGCGGCGGCGAACGCGGCGGCGAACGCGAGCGCAGTTCCCCTCTCGACACCAGCATCTCCGACGCGGTTCCCCCGCCCCCGCGACACCCGCACCTACGACGCGGTTCCCCCGCCCCCGCGCATCCCGCACCCACGACCTCACGGTCAGGCCAGCTGAGCGAGCGGCTTTCCGCGGCTTCCCCCTCCCCGCGGACCCCGGACTCACGCCGTGAACGTTCTGAGCAGCTTCCCCTCCCCGCGGACCCCCGC
>NW_012055018.1:0-1004 GCF_000956235.1 Wasmannia auropunctata | reverse complement strand
AATTTGTCACCGCTTAACTTAAGGCTATGTCCTGGTTAGGATCGCAAGCGAACACACGTGTGTTTTAGTACGGATGGTAATGATTAAGCAAGAACGACCTTGGTATGCGCGCGAGGATATAGACGCTGCTGGCACGCGGTAAGCGCGTGCTCTGACCGACTCCGCACGTGGCGCGCGTGCGTGCTCCGAGCTGTTTTTTCCGGCTCGCGAGACGGAGCTGGTATGGATGAGGGGTAGTAACGCGTAAATTTATAGAACTTAAGATTAGTAGATTTTAAACAGAAAAAGAAGGTAAAAAAACATGTACCTGGATGAGAGGGAAGACTGTTGAATTGATAAGAACTTTATCACCGACCTTTCGACTGGTGTCCTAAAGGGCTTACGAAAGGGATCGTGGCTGGAACACGGAAAAGATGAGGCAGTAGCCGCCCGCCGTAGTTCCTTGATTTGAAACACAATCCTTGATAGTGGCAAATAAGGCAACAGTCTTCCCTGAGAGCTCCTCGAAATGCTTTCTCGTCACGTGGCTCACACTTGATCGCCGGTTACACACTATAGCTTGCCGGTATCCGGCTCGAAGGACCAATTATGTTTGTTAATCGTCCAAGCAAATGCTGGTTTCGATTTTCCTGATTCAATTGTTGAGGAGGAGGTCAGGTGATTTCAAATCGAAGTGAGAAGAGTTTCATAACAAATAAATTTATGTCTTAAAGCACGTCTATACATAAAAAAAAGAGAATTCACAAAAGAAAGATCGTGCACGTAATTCACACAAGATTTGAATCAGAACAGTAACCGGCGTTCAACGCGCACCACCGCAAACGGTACAGATAATCTTACACTAGTAAATTACAACGATACGTTCCGCTGAACGATTCGAGAAGCTCTGAGGCTTCCGAAAAGGTTTGCAATTATCGGATCGCTCGGAGGGGCGCTGACGTGCCGACGCACTGGCCGTGCTCCGGTATAGGCCAATTGGAGCGCTTAGTTCAAACTATGCCGAA
>NW_012055017.1:0-678 GCF_000956235.1 Wasmannia auropunctata | reverse complement strand
AGGCGGCGTTTAATTTCTCCAAAACCGCGGTAACGGCTCCCAGAGCATCATAATACGCCTCCTCCGTTTGAGTAAAATAGTCTGATTTCGCGTATTCAGTATCCTTGTAACCGGGGGAATCTAGCATTTTATAATGAGTTGCTGAAAAGACTTGCCAACGCTCGTTCAACGTTTCCATATACTTAGTTACCGAGATTATATTAATTCGATCCTTCGGCGCTTTTTGTAAATTAATTATAGTTTTCGCAATCCGTGATCCGAGATCGGCTTGCTTGTCTGTTAACGTCGTTAAAGTTGCCATCTTACGGCAGCAGTAGTTTTAATATCACGCAAACGGGAACCTTGAAAAGCTACAATATTCGCGAGTAATCAATGTGCTTAGTGTGACACCGCTTATTCGATTGAATTTGTCACCGCTTAACTTAAGGCTATGTCCTGGTTAGGATCGCAAGCGAACACACGTGTGTTTTAGTACGGATGGACTAATGATTAAGCAAAAACGACCTTGGTATGCGTGCGAGGATATAGACGCTGCTGGCACGCGGTAAGCGCGTGCTCTGACCGACTCCGCACGCGGCGCGCGTGCGTGCTCCGAGCTGTTTTTTCCGGCTCGCGAGACGGAGCTGGTATGGGTGAAGGGTAGTAACGCGTAAATTTATAGAACTTAAGATTAATAGA
>NW_012055016.1:0-674 GCF_000956235.1 Wasmannia auropunctata | reverse complement strand
TATCCCCTGTGTGCCTTGTCGACTCAGTTGTATGCTATACGAAGTTATTACGTACAAAAGAAAGATCGTGCACGTAATTCACACAAGATTTGAATCAGAACAGTAACCGGCGTTCAACGCGCACCACCGCAAACGGTACAGATAATCTTACACTAGTAAATTACAACGATACGTTCCGCTGAACGATTCGAGAAGCTCTGAGGCTTCCGAAAAGGTTTGCAATTATCGGATCGCTCGGAGGGGCGCTGACGTGCCGACGCACTGGCCGTGCTCCGGTATAGGCCAATTGGAGCGCTTAGTTCAAACTATGCCGAACATAGCCGCCCGCCTCACTTATTGATTCATAAGTGACAAAGTTCGGATTTTTAGAGCACAAAAGATACAGAAAGGAGAAAAAGAAGAAAGAAAAAAAAGAAAAGAAGAAAAAAAAAGGAAAATTAATTGCCGGTTGGCAGGACGGCTAGTTTCGCTATCGGGCGCTGAAGGATCGAATTTTCTGTTCTAACTTTCGCCACCCGTACGAGGCCATCCTTACCTGCAAATAGCTCAATGACTCTGCCTAACTGCCACTTGCTTGGTGGTAATGAATCATGTTTGACTAGAACGATTGAGTCCAAAGCAAGGTTCGGCTTTTTTGCATGCCATTTCTCCAGCGATTGGAGGGTATTTAAGTA
>NW_012055015.1:0-681 GCF_000956235.1 Wasmannia auropunctata | reverse complement strand
GAGGGAAGCGGAGGAGCGGGGGGGGGTTAAATTACGCAAATTACGCGCGGATCGAACGAAATCCTTCGCGGATTCTACGTCGGTCAGGCACGGCGTCGCGAGCAATTTCGCGCGAGATCGAACGAGAGAGCCGGTAACAAAGTAATTGGACGCGGATCGGAACGAATAAGGCGAGTGTGACGGGGCTCGAGAGATGTTGGGAGCTTTCGTCGCATCCGCGTTGAGTCTCCGCGCCTTCCTCTCAAGAATCGATCTCGCCCGACGGCGTCTCACTGATTGATTGATTAAACTCAAAATCCGACGGAAAAATCTTAATGGCGTAGAAATTACGTACGACGCGAATTGAAAAAGTGCTAAAATAGCGATTGGCTTTCTCCTACGGTTCCACTCTTTCTCACACGTCCCAATCCCCCTCCCCCCTCTCCCCTCCTTCCCTCTCCCCACGTCTTTCTCACACTCTCTCATTCCAATTTTCTTTCATTTTCGCACACACACACACACGCGCTCAATTCTCACTCACTCACTCACTCTGTCTCTGTTGTTCCTAACTTCCTCTTTGTTTGTCTCTTCCTTCTACAACTCTCGTCACTCGATTACAGCTTAATTATTACAAAGATGGTTGTACAATAATATATATAATATAGACTCTGTATTAGTTACAATAATATCGTAGCGTCCTAC
>NW_012055014.1:0-360 GCF_000956235.1 Wasmannia auropunctata | reverse complement strand
CACGTCTCTCAAGTATCGGTTGGCTATATTGAACACGTCACTCGGAGGGATGGTCCGTTATTTAATCGCCAATGGGATCGTTACGGTGTGACGACGACGGCGTCTCGGTGGCGGCGACGGTGTCTTGTTAGTATACGTGTTTTTATAAAGTAAAAGTTTTTATTGCTGCGATATGCCTGCGATATGTTTATTATTTGTTTAAGAGGCCGTGCCGGATCCCCGATAACGAATTACGAACGCATAGTTTTCGGTTCGGGTGTACGATGCGGGTGATTCCGACTAGATTCTTTTGTTGGCGTCGCGTGCACGATCGTATAACTTCGTATAATGTAACTGAGTCGACAAGGCACACAGGGGATA
>NW_012055013.1:0-759 GCF_000956235.1 Wasmannia auropunctata | reverse complement strand
GCAATTATCTGGATATACTTTTATCTATTATTCCTCCCCTTTTGCTCCACCGGCTGGTGAATTATAGCGCCTTCAACCTTTTTACAAGGTTATATACTATATAGCGCAATACTTTTATCTAAATCGCATAGAGATTATGTAGTTGTCCATACAAATTTTGGTTAGGTGCGTTCCGACAACACAACGGTCACCGTTCCCTTTGGACGCTTATGCGCTTATAGCGCTTACGCTTTCGTTGCCCTACCTCGATAAAATGAGCAATTGTAAGCACGAATCATGACGTAATGATGACGTCATGAATGCCTTTCATGAGCGCTTATAACGCCAAAGGGAACGGTACAAGCGAAGCTTATATAAGCGCTTACAGCGCGTAAGCGTCCAAAAGGAACGCAGCCATAGTACCTTCTCCGCGTTGCATCCCCGTTACTGACGCGTTATTTAATTGCGACCCGCACGTCTCTCAAGTATCGGTTGGCTATATTGAACACGTCACTCGGAGGGATGGTCCGTTATTTAATCGCCAATGGGATCGTTACGGTGTGACGACGACGGCGTCTCGGTGGCGGCGACGGTGTCTTGTTAGTATACGTGTTTTTATAAAGTAAAAGTTTTTATTGCTGCGATATGCCTGCGATATGTTTATTATTTGTTTAAGAGGCCGTGCCGGATCCCCGATAACGAATTACGAACGCATAGTTTTCGGTTCGGGTGTACGATGCGGGTGATTCCGACTAGATTCTTTTGTTGGCGTCGCGTGCA
>NW_012055012.1:0-309 GCF_000956235.1 Wasmannia auropunctata | reverse complement strand
CTCATACGACTGTCAGCAAAGCCGTTCCCTTTGGCATTTGTGAGTGACTGTGAGCGTATCGAGATGGCAATTGAAAGTGATATGATTATGTTTTATATAATTATGTTCGCAAATGTTGAATTAGATATAATATGTTTTATAATAAAGATTGGATAATATTCTTTTTACTTATGATTATACAGCTATTGCAATTATCTGGATATACTTTTATCTATTATTCCTCCCCTTTTGCTCCACCGGCTGGTGAATTATAGCGCCTTCAACCTTTTCACAAGGTTATATACTATATAGCGCAATACTTTTATCTAA
>NW_012055011.1:0-491 GCF_000956235.1 Wasmannia auropunctata | reverse complement strand
TAGTTCAATAAGTTATCAAAAAGATAAAATTTTTTTTATAAATGTTAACATACAATAAAATGATCGATAATCAAAATGACAATAAAATACAAATACAACACAATGTAAAATACTGGATCAAGAGAAGCGAAAGCGTCTCAAATCAAATGTACGCAAAAATTTTTTTGCCCAATCACAGTGGAATATATAGAAGAATAATCAACTGTGATTGGTTAATTTCTTACGGTTTACGACTTACTACTCTCATTGGGTGCGTTCCTTTTGGACGCTCATGCGCTGTAAGCGCTCACGCTTATAAGTACTATTTTCTGCCGTTCCTTTTGAAATTTAAGCGCTCATACGACTGTCAGCAAAGCCGTTCCCTTTGGCATTTGTGAGTGACTGTGAGCGTATCGAGATGGCAATTGAAAGTGATATGATTATGTTTTATATAATTATGTTAGCAAATGTTGAATTAGATATAATATGTTTTAATGAAGATTGGATAATAT
>NW_012055010.1:0-591 GCF_000956235.1 Wasmannia auropunctata | reverse complement strand
TAGAACATAATATCTGTTAGATATCTATTCGATATCCTCATATCCATGATAGGATATCCATAAATCTCTAATAAATAGCTAGTAGACATCCTTTATAGATCCAAATGTCCGCAATACGAGATCTCAGAAATATCCATAAGACATTTAAGCCAATCGATTATATATTTATATACCCAAATAGCACAAAAATGATTAACAATAATGATTAAATAAATATTTCTGAAATCAAAATAAAAACTATTATAAAACATAAAAAAAAAAAACAATTTACGGTGTTTTCAAGAGAATCATTCCTTTTAAATTAATATCCAGATCTAACGGTCACTCATCCAAGCCATGACCGCCATCAATGCTGCTTGACATCTGATATGATTGGGAACTGCTGATAGTTCGTGATGATCCATGAGTACTCGATGTTAATGGAAACAGATTTGTAATAGATTAGTTCAATAAGTTAATGGAAACAGATTCGTAATAGATTAGTTCAATAAGTTATCAAAAAGATAAAATTTTTTTTATAAATGTTAACATACAATAAAATGATCGATAATCAAAATGACAATAAAATACAAATACAACACAATGTAAAAT
>NW_012055009.1:0-1168 GCF_000956235.1 Wasmannia auropunctata | reverse complement strand
ACTCCGATCTCATGCTGCTCTTCGTAGATTTGTCGAATTCTTGGCATCACTCCACTCCAATACTTCATTTAATTCTTAGTAGCTGTTATTCATGGATTTGTTTGTCTTTGGTACTCCAACTGTAAAGATCCGTGAGATTGTTTAATATAGTGAGTTAACTTTTATTTTACATTATAATTGAGAAACGTTCTGTGCCATGACGATTTCAGATGAACACGACGCATGAAGATTACCGATGAGATTTAATATAAACATATATTACATCAAAGAAATGTAAAAATCAATATTTAATTTCTTTAACAAGCCTTTTTTTATTTATGTAATGTAACAAAACAAATAATTACTTGTCATTTTCTTCTATATTTCGTTTAGATGGCTGGATTCTTTAGTTATTGAGTTTTGTTAAACTCGATCTGTATCAGAATGTTTGGTCGTAATTCACTTTGTACTGGTAGCACATTTTCACCACATGTCAAAATGCTTGATCCAGATCTGGTAGTAACATTTATTAATATTATCACTAAAAGGAAGTAGAAAGCCATAGAATATCATAAATATTTCAAATAACAAATATGCACGTTACTTAGATCGATTCTTGCATCTGAATTGTCATTTTCAGTTCATTCAAATGATATCTTTATAGGTCCCAAACGGGAAAAGATTAAAATGGATTAAAATTTTTTAATTTATGGATTGGTATGGATTTGACTTCCGTGGAAATGAATGCATTTTTATTTCTATTTAATGCATTACAATTTTTTCATAATACGAATATAATTTAACATAATATTTTTTGAATTTAGATGGATTGAAACAATGCATTTCTTAGTCACAATTTTTAAATGAATAACATTCATGATCCACTTTCACGGAAATAATTTTTTATAAATTTAATTAAATTAAAAAAATGGCAGCTATTTTATGAAAGATTTGTATTAATAAAAATACAAATTTTTCGTAAAAATAATTGCCATCTTAAGAAAAATCAATAATTTAACAAATTCTTACGTACTTCTATAATCGTTAATACCTTATACTCATACAGAACATAATATCTGTTAGATATCTATTCGATATCCTCATATCCATGATAGGATATCCATAAATCTCTAATAAATAGCTAGTAGACATCCTTTATAGATCCAAATGTCCGCAATACGAGATCTCA
>NW_012055008.1:0-418 GCF_000956235.1 Wasmannia auropunctata | reverse complement strand
ATCATGCTGCTCCTTGCATTCCATTGCAATTAAAGTTGGTCGCAATTTTGATATTATTTCCTTTAATTCTCTTCGTAGCTCACGAATTTGTTGGTCTTCGAAATTTGGACTGTTTACAAACAGGTTTAATAAATAATTATTGTTTTGTGTAGTATAAATTATGTTTGTATGGGGAAATTAATGTTTAATTTTAAACTTTATTTATGTTATCTAATCTAAAAAATTTGAATAATTACTCATTAACTCCGATCTCATGCTGCTCTTCGTAGATTTGTCGAATTCTTGGCATCACTCCACTCCAATACTTCATTTAATTCTTAGTAGCTGTTATTCATGGATTTGTTTGTCTTTGGTACTCCAACTGTAAAGATCCGTGAGATTGTTTAATATAGTGAGTTAACTTTTATTTTACATTATA
>NW_012055007.1:0-501 GCF_000956235.1 Wasmannia auropunctata | reverse complement strand
GCAGAAGAGATCGCCTACGCGCTGACAAGCATATAACACGCGAAGAAGAAAAATCCACTTTAAGTATATTTTACTGAAGAATTTAATGTTTTTAATATATAAAGTATCATGTACTTTAAGTTAAACGTTATATATATTTTAATTTAAAAAATATTGCATTGAATAAAAAAATTTACTTTTTTTCAAGTTATATTATTACTTATTGTTAATCTAAAGTATGTAAGTCAAAGTGTAATTTGTAATTAAATATTATAATTTTATTTTAGAAAATATTTACTATTAAATCATTAAAACAGAAAACTAATGGACTCTTGCAATTAAAAAGTAACAATTGAGGAAAGAGACTAATGAGTCAAGAGCAATGTGCTACTTTTGATGCAGATTTCTATACTGACCGTGACTATATACATTTGATCTGCTGGATTATTTTTACATTTACATAGTTTTTTAATTTTTTAAATCTGTCTTTTGATTTAGAAATCTTTATTTATATTTATTTAT
>NW_012055006.1:0-379 GCF_000956235.1 Wasmannia auropunctata | reverse complement strand
TTTGTAGTTTCTCTTGTGTTCTGAAAAACAAATTATATAATATATTCATTAATAACGTTAATAAATACATAAAATATGATAAATTACAAACTGGTTAAAAAACAATTACCGAATAAATGTTTTTCATAGAAGTTTGTATTAATTTTTCTGGCTTTTTTTGCTACTTTTTTAAGAATATTTTGTAGATATTCTCTTTGCTGCATTGTAAATGTAATTATCGGATTGTATTTCTATTTTTCGATATATAATTTGGTTAATAAATTTACAAGAAACTGTAATAAATTCTTCAGCAATTGTTTGAAACAAAATTGTTTTTATATGAATGCATAGTCAAAAAGAAGTTGAAACACATTTTTCTTCCAAAACACACATCAATTTT
>NW_012055005.1:0-607 GCF_000956235.1 Wasmannia auropunctata | reverse complement strand
TGTCGGGAGATGCTCACCTGAGCAGTTTATGCATCTTGGTGTGTTGCATTTGAGTGGGCAGTCGGAGCCTTCGTCATGCGGAGCATTGCCGCAATAGATACATCTGGGCGGACTTCGGCAAGATGAACTGACATGCCCCGCTCTGAAGCATGAATAGCAGATCCGGGCTTTCGAAACGTAGGGGCTCACCTCGTGACGCGACCAGAACAGAACCACATGAGACGGAAGTATTTGACCTGAAAATTTTATGCAAATTGTACGTGATGGTACATAGGTAGGTTTGCCATCGACCATGATCTTTCTATTAAGTCGATGCACTTCAATAATCTTATTGCTTGCGCTAAGAGAATTTTTAATATCCTCCGTAGAGAATTCTTGAGGAACGTCTCTAATTACGCCAGAGCGAGAAATCCTGTAATTTGGTATGACTGCCTTGTAATTGATAGAAGCGAGCATGGGATTGGTGGCTAAATTATTGGCGGCAGAGGCAGATTTGCAATCAACGAGAATCTTACCGTTTCCAAGCTTTTTCATTTCCAGTATGTCTGCTGCCGGCATGACCCTTCCCACTTGCGCGAACATTTTCATTGGGTGCGGCAAGCTAGCT
>NW_012055004.1:0-400 GCF_000956235.1 Wasmannia auropunctata | reverse complement strand
CTTGCGCTATTACCTGTAGGTGTGGAGCCAAGACTAGCGACTCTTTTTTTCGCTTTGATTAGAGGAATATTGTTTTCTGCCGCCATCATGAGCATTCTCTTTTGAGCGAGGAGTGTGGGGCAGGTGGGAGATGTCGGGAGATGCTCACCTGAGCAGTTTATGCATCTTGGTGTGTTGCATTTGAGTGGGCAGTCGGAGCCTTCGTCATGCGGAGCATTGCCGCAATAGATACATCTGGGCGGACTTCGGCAAGATGAACTGACATGCCCCGCTCTGAAGCATGAATAGCAGATCCGGGCTTTCGGAACGTAGAGGCTCACCTCGTGACGCGACCAGAACAGAACCACATGAGACGGAAGTATTTGACCTGAAAATTTTATGCAAATTGTACGTGATGGTA
>NW_012055003.1:0-470 GCF_000956235.1 Wasmannia auropunctata | reverse complement strand
CGGCTTGTACTCCTTTTCTAGCACTCGCTAAAAGTCTAGCAACGATACTCTTATTCTCGTCTTTCGTAAGGCGATCTGATTGGCAATTTGCACTCTTGTGCGGTGCATCGGATCGCGCTTACCTCTGTAAATATTGTAAATAGTCAAGTTTCGCGTCAAGGAATAAACGGTGTTCGGTGCACAAGTGCGCTCAATTTATTAACAGACACACATTTCCACGCTCATTCCTATCTCGCGGCATTTATCCAATCATCGCGTACACGTCTACTAAACAGAAAGCTTGCGCTATTACCTGTAGGTGTGGAGCCAAGACTAGCGACTCTTTTTTTCGCTTTGATTAGAGGAATATTGTTTTCTGCCGCCATCATGAGCATTCTCTTTTGAGCGAGGAGTGTGGGGCAGGTGGGAGATGTCGGGAGATGCTCACCTGAGCAGTTTATGCATCTTGGTGTGTTGCATTTGAGTGGGCA
>NW_012055002.1:0-347 GCF_000956235.1 Wasmannia auropunctata | reverse complement strand
AAGGATTTTAAGCCTTACACCATAAGATATTGATCAATTACAATCGATTATTCTCCTCATACTCGACTACGCGATTGCAGGTCCATTTCTTACTACTTAGAGCTTAAAATCCTCATTGTGGACCGATACTAACGTTCCTTGCTCTGCAGTTAATCTCTGTTAAAAATATATTATATAGTATAATAAATACAAAGTATTCATTATACTATGTAAAGTAATCCACAGTTTTTTTCAGATAAAATATTCTCGTCTATTATACCTTCATTATACTTTTCAATGATTTATTTACATTTTAAAATAATGAATATGATTTTTAAATAATTTTAATAATTTATTTGCATTTTAAA
>NW_012055001.1:0-679 GCF_000956235.1 Wasmannia auropunctata | reverse complement strand
GAAAGGAACGGAAAAGTATACTTTTACGTATAAAATTCGACAATACTATAGTTTGCATCCATTTTTACGACTTTGATAAATACGAGACAAGTCACATTTTCACAATTAAGCACATAATAACGAAATGGCACGCAACACAAAATTCGTTATCAACACTTTTCAGAGTAGGTCCGTTATTTTCTTCAATTGTCGAGTATTCTCTTCATATTTGACTGTGATTGATCAATTTTACACTGCTTACAATATCGGCATACAATTATTCTGTAGAATTACGGTTTATGACTTAAAACACCGATATATGACGTATTATAGGACGGGCCTAATATACGACAAGAAGCTTCTAATTTCTACCGCGATATAACGTCGCCACCGTCAACGCGGAGTTCGTGGCTGACTAGGAAGGGCCCTTAAGGGGTTACACCACCTTGGCCGCCCAAAAATCATAGTAACTTTGGGAATTTTTTTTAGGAAAACAATAAACGTAATAGAAAAATCGTTTTAAGGCTTTAGTAATGCAAGTTTTTAGGAATAAAAAATATTTTTTTTATTTCTTCATTTGACAAAATAGCGACACTGAAGCCATTTCATTAATCGTCGTTTTGTACCTATTGTTCAATCGGCGTTGCGCGGATCTGTTATTCGGTTGGACCTAGAGCAAAAAACCAAAAATTTTTTAAAA
>NW_012055000.1:0-304 GCF_000956235.1 Wasmannia auropunctata | reverse complement strand
GTAAATAGTCGTAAAAGGTACGTAAAGTGAAGCTTATTCAAGCAAAACTTACGATTTGACAGCTATTGAAAGGAACGGAAAAGATACTTTTACGTATAAAATTCGACAATAACTATAGTTTCCATCCATTTTTACGACTTTGATAAATACGAGACAAGTCACATTTTCACAATTAAGCACATAATAACGAAATGGCACGCAACACAAAATTCGTTATCAACACTTTTCAGAGTAGGTCCGTTATTTTCTTCAATTGTCGAGTATTCTTTTCATATTTGACTGTGATTGATCAATTTTACACTGA
>NW_012054999.1:0-1058 GCF_000956235.1 Wasmannia auropunctata | reverse complement strand
GTTCCCAGTTTTATTTATTCCCAACAATTTACTCCTCATCCCTTATTCCGCCTTCCTCTCCCCCCCCCCTCCCCCGTGATAAATTTCTAAGGAGCACCCCACAGTCCCGCCGATTATTTCGACTCCCCCTCTCCCCTCTCGTTCGCGTTCCGTTCTGATTGCCTGTTGTTTCGTGTTGTCTAGATATGCCTGATTTTACGAGGAGGAAGCGATTCCGATTTCGTTTCTTTTTGTTTCATTTTGACATTTTACTTCCGCCAGGACGGAGAGTACAAATTACGCAGACGCCGTCGGTACTTTCCTCTGCCCACGTATGTATCCGTATTATCATATTTTTGTTCGTTTGTTCTCTCTTTTTCTCTCTCTCTCTCTCTCTCTCTCTCTCATCTTACTCGCTTTCTTCATTTTCTCTGTCAAGCGCGTCTCATATTAAAGAGAATAAACCCCTTAGATATCTAAACAGATTAGAGCAGTAAATTCTGCAGTTTATTCCGCATTTCTCCGTCACGCGTCGATTTATGCCACATTTCTCTGCGCGGCAGAGAATTCCGCGCTGGGATTCGGAAACGAAGACCTTGTGTTTCGCATTATCCGAGAAAATTGTCTTGCGTCGACCGGTGATCATTCCGTCGCGGCCGCACGCACCGCCGACATATGTACGTCAACGTTAATGTTGTTTTCACAGCGGGATATTAATATCAATGTCTCGAGAAAAGTGTATCCTAACGACGCGTGTCTGCGCGACGCTCGTGGAAGCTTGACGGCCTGCGAGTTTCCGCGGCGCGGAAACGTTCTACCGACGTTATCACTTTCATCGGAGTTTTTTTCAAGTGCCGGCAGATACGGCGCGGATAGACGCCGGGTGCACGGCTACGCCTCAGTATTGTTGATCGTTGAAGCATGTGGGAGATAAGTGAGAGAAGGACAGCCGTGTCTGGACCTTCTCTTTCTACACCGCAACCATCCATATGTATAACTATCATATGAAAGTATAAAGGAAGAATATGGTTAAATGCATACTCTAGATAAAATGAATTCCTACTTTTCTTATTCTGTTT
>NW_012054998.1:0-1254 GCF_000956235.1 Wasmannia auropunctata | reverse complement strand
ATACAAATCGAATCCTTGCTTATGACATGTGAGAGGTCTCTCTACACATAGTAGAACGGCACAATCTCCTACCTCCGCACCTCACACACTGACTTGACAGTGTGCACTCTGTACCTGGGGGAGGAGAAACACAGGCCAAAAGCAGCAGACACCAGGATGCAGGCAGGCGAAAGTTAAAAAGAGGCGGACCCCAGGGACATCCACTCCGGCTAATGAAAGCAGGAGAGAGACCGCAGATCCCAGTCACCAAGCGGGCACCCCGGCAAGGCCAGCAATACCTCTCCAGAAAGGAGGAGGGGCTGACCGACCACCGCCGGCCCACTGCACTGCACCTATATTCACACGAGCAGGGCGAGCAAGCATGCAAAGCAGAGCAATTCAGTCGGCCATGCAAGCAACGACAGGTCACCACACAGAGCAAAGGCAGCCATTACACATCTGCACGCAGCGCGCGCGCCGCCACGCGTTCACTCTCGTGCAGCGCGGGTATGCAGCGCCCATGCACACCTCCACTCATGCAGTGCGGCACCCCCGCACTGACCACTGTCCGGCAAGAAAGCAATCCAAGCCCCGGCGATCGCTCTCCAAGCACGTGGCACCACGGCCACAGAGTATAGAGAGTCGAGTACGCGCACAACACAAAAAGGCTCGTTCACATGGGCCCGCGCAGGAAAGCGTGTACGAAGGTACACACCCGGGCACCGAGCACATTAACAGTGCAGATTAACTCCCGCACGTATGTTATTACTCCGGCGAGAATTCAGAGCATCACCGACTGTAGCGTTTCGTCGTCGCGAGACAGTACATAGAACGCACTTTATGCAGAAGGCCCGGGAGAGGTCCCCGGCGGGATACTCTCATCCACGTTGCCACAATATGCTCGGCGTGAAGATGACGGCCATTTTGGGCCCGGGCAGTGGGCCACGTTTCGCGACGCTAATAATTCGTTTATATCTTCTGTAGGAATAAACTCTCGCACTCAAAACTACGCGAATAAGCGCAGAAACGCAAACCGCACACGATAGACACACTATGGAGACGCCAAACGCGTTTTAACCGCACGTACGTGTGTGGAGACGACGGAGCGGCACAGAGGCACGTCCATCCACCTCAACACACACGAGAGGACCCCACCAGAAACCTAACCTTTTTTTTTTTTTTTTTAACGTGCTGTAAAAATCTTCTTAAGACCCCTGCGCCTGTAAACAGGGGAGTGTGGGATTCACTTTGCCAGATGACGAGGCCAAGCGCCTA
>NW_012054997.1:0-845 GCF_000956235.1 Wasmannia auropunctata | reverse complement strand
TTGGATTAACACTATCCCGAGTCGGCGCTGATGCACCCAGGCAACAGCGTTGTACGCCTATCAGACGTATCACTAGGGCTAACGCCGACGTTGCTCAGAGAGCCACTCCCTGATTCGGAAATCTTCCAGAATTATACGAAAATAATTCTTCACTCCGCGTTAGCTATCACCCTATACCGGAGGAGGAGTACACCTCAACTCAACTCGACGGTATATGACGCACAGGCCGAAGGGACATCGCTACAACTTATTCTAACTTAATCTAGTTAAACACTAACAAACCAAAGTCAAAACATTCACGCAAACTAATAATAATGATGATAAATCTGTTCAACTTAATTTCATCAAAATAAAAACAAAACTTAAATATAAAAAGAACTCAAAACTCTAAGAATAATACTAATAATAATGAATAACGCCTTTTAACTAAAGAACTCAAGAACGAAAGCGAGTAAACTCAAACTCGAACTCAAAAACAGCAATAAATTGAAAGATAAACACTATATATTATGTCCCATTTAATAGTAGTTAAAACTACTCGACTCCAGTTATGTTTCACAGATATATCGTGACGCAGCCTCATAGAGACTCAAATGTGTATACGCTATAGACATCTCGTAACATTATACAGTCCAAGTCCATATTATACACGAGAATATTCAAGAGCACACGCAGAAACACGAGTGTGTTGCTTATCTCAGCCCGCACGCGCTATCCACGTCTATCCGTTCATGCTCATAAATTGACTTGTCACTCTGCCACCTGTTCGCGTTACATAGTTCATGCTAATAAGTATATGGCAGCATCCCCATCTATACATGTGGGTGTTCCGTCTATCGTTTTCA
>NW_012054996.1:0-480 GCF_000956235.1 Wasmannia auropunctata | reverse complement strand
GTGGTCCCCCCCGCCCCTCTCCCCTTGTCCGATGTCGACGCGGGGGGACAGGGACAAGACTCCCCCACGCGCCGTTCTTCGAGGATCCGAGGCCCCAAAGGTGAACTTTCTTTTTCTTGACTCTCCATATTGTGTTTTCTTAGTTTGCGGTTTTTTCCAAGAGACCTGTTCCTCTTGCCCCTATTTTTGCTTATGCTCGGATGACGGGGATCGCGAGCATGTAGGAAGGATCTTGGATTAACACTATCCCGAGTCGGCGCTGATGCACCCAGGCAACAGCGTTGTACGCCTATCAGACGTATCACTAGGGCTAACGCCGACGTTGCTCAGAGAGCCACTCCCTGATTCGGAAATCTTCCAGAATTATACGAAAATAATTTTTCACTCCGCGTTAGCTATCACCCTATACCGGAGGAGGAGTACACCTCAACTCAACTCGACGACATACGACGCACAGGCCAAAGGGGCATCGCTACAACT
>NW_012054995.1:0-357 GCF_000956235.1 Wasmannia auropunctata | reverse complement strand
TGTTGTATCCCGAGGTCCTCCAGTTTAACGTTTTCCCGAGCCGTCCTTACCACATCCGCAAATCGCATTCCCTCAGGGAAGGACAAAGTCACCGCCGCGGATCTGGGGGCTCTTCTTCGGGCAGTCTCCCTATTCCCTCTCTGGGCTACCGCAGCATCGGGTTTATTTGCATCTCGAGTCGGGGCCTCTGGGGGCGGGTCCCTCTCGGTTGCATTCCCTTCCTCTAACTGTTTCCTGAAGTTGTTCTCCAGAATGCGGGGTGCCACGTCCTTCGTCACTCGCGATTTCTTCTTGCGCGATCTCTGCCTTGCTGCCTGCTGGCGCGCTACACCGTCCTCGTCTGTTTGTGACTCCGGC
>NW_012054994.1:0-433 GCF_000956235.1 Wasmannia auropunctata | reverse complement strand
TGAATGCATTCCTTGCGCAGGGCAGCAATATCATCGCTCCACCAGTAGACCGCTTTCCTGTTCCTCACTCTGTGTCTGGTCATGGAGAAGTCCGAAGCCTGCTCCATTGCGTCTTGTAGTCGGTTTGCTTGTATCTCCGCACTATCGCCCTCCGCCACCGCAGGCCAAAAGGCCACCATGAGGCTGGCCCTTAAAAGGTCCGGCTGTAGACTCTTCACATTCCATCTAGGGAATCCACGCGGGGTACGTAGTTCAGGTCTATCCCTGCTCCCGCCCATCTTCAGGAATATAAGTCTATGGTCCAAGAGTGACTCTTCTTCCGACGCAAGTTCCCACGATCGAATGACCGCTAGTGCAGCAGGGGAAGCCCAGGTCAGGTCAATTATGGATGTGCCTTGAGGTCTGACACATGTGGGAGACTCTCCCTCGTTAA
>NW_012054993.1:0-355 GCF_000956235.1 Wasmannia auropunctata | reverse complement strand
TAATTGCAACCCTTAGCCTTTTGCGTGCCTTAGCCAGCTCGGATTCCAGTTCGAGGACCGTGGCTTGCCGCTTTTTCCGGCCACGTGTGACTTTCCGTCGAAGCTGAATGCATTCCTTGCGCAGGGCAGCAATATCATCGCTCCACCAGTAGACCGCTTTCCTGTTCCTCACTCTGTGTCTGGTCATGGAGAAGTTCGACGCCTGCTCCATTGCGTCTTGTAATCGGTTTGCTTGTATCTCCGCACTATCGCCCTCCGCCACCGCAGGCCAAAAGGCCACCATGAGGCTGGCCCTTAAAAGGTCCGGCTGTAGACTCTTCACATTCCATCTAGGGAATCCACGCAGGGTACGTAG
>NW_012054992.1:0-627 GCF_000956235.1 Wasmannia auropunctata | reverse complement strand
TCGAGAGCCCAAGCTGGGCAAACACCTAGTGTGTGCAAGTTCGTATCATCCCCTTCGTCGCAAAATGAGCACGCACTACTACGGGCCCTACCAATGCGATGTAAGAAGGAGTTGAAACATCCGTGCCCCGTGACCATCTGGGTCAGTCTGTACGTCATGTGTCCGTGTTTACGTTTATACCATCTGTTGAGAACTGGTGCCAGCGCCTCTCTTAGCGCTACTGCAGTGGTCCCTGGTCTCCTATAATCTATCTCCCACTTGGTGAGTGCAGTCTCCAAGGCCTTCTCTCTTATACGCTCCCAGATACGATTGGTGATGGGAATTTCCTCCCTCCGCAGTTCCCGGGTGTCTGCATAGATGCTTCCCAGTCTCTCGGCCATATACTCCACCGGCATCACTCGCGAGAGAAGAAAGGCCGCTGGGTATGATACAGTGCGGTAACCGGCAATCACTCTCAGTGCCACCTTGCGCTGGAGTGCTCTAATTTCACACATAGTCTTTCGGTCTTCGGACACGGCAGAGGCCCACACCGGGGCGCCGTAGAACACCACAGAGTGAACAGTCGCACTGTACACCCTCCTGACCATCTCTGATGGTCCCCTCAAGTTGGGCATTAGTCTAGCTAGT
>NW_012054991.1:0-341 GCF_000956235.1 Wasmannia auropunctata | reverse complement strand
TCCACTCAGCTGCGTAATACAGCCGGTGGAGACAGTAGACCCCTGACGCCGGGAGGGCGCCCCGCAAAGCGGCAGGCCGTCTCCGACGAGCGGAGAAGGAGCCAGACACAGGTCCGCCGACAGCACCCGGACACCACCGGGAGAATATAATCCTCACTAAGCACTGTCAAAACACATTAAAGCATGCGAGGAAGCACTTATCCATGCGCAGTCTCATCAATTCGCAGCCGCAGCCGCCATTACATGCACGGTGACACCGGCGGATGCACAGCGCCGCCACGCGTTCGCTTTCATGCACCGCCCGGCATGCAGCGCCCAAGCACACCTCCACCCGTGCAGTG
>NW_012054990.1:0-301 GCF_000956235.1 Wasmannia auropunctata | reverse complement strand
TATCCCCTGTGTGCCTTGTCGACTCAGTTTCTTCAGGTGTCCGAGATCCTGAAGGTGGTTTTCCTTGTTCTGTTCAGCCATTTTTGTAACAAGGTTTGCCTTTTTTTCAAGAGAGCGCCTCTTGCCCCCTTTCCCCATGTCCGGATACGGGGTTCACGGACAGGTACAGGATGTTTGGCAAATATCAGCCCGTGCGGGCCCCCAAAATTCCCCAGGAAAACAGCGTTGTACGACAAGCGTATCGCTGGGGCAGGGGTCAGCGTGTCTCGGAGAGAGCCAATCAAAGTCCCAGTTATAGGGA
>NW_012054989.1:0-416 GCF_000956235.1 Wasmannia auropunctata | reverse complement strand
TAAATTTTTAAAAATATAATATATTATTCTGGCTCATATAATTAAAAATTAACGAAGTATCAAATGAAGGGCTAGTGAGCCTTGCACGAAGTTAGTGCTAAAATTACAAATATTTAACAATAATAATTATCACCCAAACGTTTCGGCTCCGCATTGAGCCATCTTCAGTGGGTAAAAATACAAAAAATTTTTATTACTTCTACTTTACATTAGCGCTTTGTTCTTTCCGCTCGCACAAAGGTCGCTTCTCGCTCGTTGTGAGATCGTTCGTTGGAAAATCGCAATCATGTGATCCCATCCTCAGATGACAATTAAACGGATCGTATCGGAGGAAAAACATATTACATCTGTCCAAGAACAACAGAGAATTCTCTATGATCACGTAATTAACGACACTTATAATCAAAATAACACCG
>NW_012054988.1:0-639 GCF_000956235.1 Wasmannia auropunctata | reverse complement strand
CTGCCCTAATGCGCCACTCTTATGTGGACGATATCTTATCGGGAGCCGACGATCTGGATGAGGCGAAGGAGGTGCAACGGCAACTGGCGGCGCTCTTGCAGGCTGGCGGGTTTGCCCTGGGCAAATAGGCATCCAATGCTCGGGCCCTATGCCCTCGGACGCAGCCCGAGGAGACTGCGCTTCCGGCGTTCGATGTCGTGAGCGCTCTGGGCATTGTGTGGGACCCTTCGACGGACACGCTGTCGGTCAGGGTGACCGCATTGGCATCGACTGGGGCGATCACCAAGAGAACAGTTCTGTCCAAGGCAGCCCGGCTGTTTGACCCTTTAGGTTGGATCGCGCCGATTCTGATCTTCGCCAAAATCTTCCTTCAGGACCTTTGGTTGGCCGGCTGTGGATGGGACGACGCCCTTACTCCCGAGCTGGCGGCGGCCTGGGGACGCTTCCGTGAGTCACTACCCGGACTTGAAGCGGTGGGGCTGCCTCGCTGGCTCGGTGCGCTCGTGGAGGACGATGTCGAGCTACACGGCTTCTCGGACGCGTCGGAGAGGGCATACGCGGCGGTGGTCTATACGCGGGTTACCAGGCGGGATGGCGGCGTTCTGGTGAGTCTTTTGACGGCGAGAACCAAGGTGGCTC
>NW_012054987.1:0-507 GCF_000956235.1 Wasmannia auropunctata | reverse complement strand
CGCGAGGGGGACGTCGCGAGGACAACGTCGATCGCGCCGGTGCTGAAACAGATGCAGTTGCCCAAGCTTGCGCTCCCGAAATTCGACGGGAATCAGCTCGAATGGGAAGGCTTCCGGAACTTATTTCGCTCCCTAGTTCATGATGTGACGGAGGTCCCGCGCGTTCAAAAACTACAGTACCTTATGGGATGTCTGACTGGAGAGGCCGCCGAGGTCGTGTCCCTGACGGACTCGGCTTATAAGGGAGTCTGGCAGGATTTGCTAGCCCGATACGATAATCAGCGCGTCCTCCTTCGCGAGCACATGCGGCATGTTCTCTCTTGTCCGGCCGCGGTCAAGTCTTCGGCAGCGGAGATCAAGCGAGTGCTCGGTGTGCTCAACCAATCGCGGCGTGCTCTCGCTGCCTTAAAGCGGCCAGTCGAACACTGGGACGACTGGTTCGTGCACCTCCTGGTCAGCAAACTAGATTCCATGACGCGGATGTACTGGGAGACGTCGCTATCGGAC
>NW_012054986.1:0-465 GCF_000956235.1 Wasmannia auropunctata | reverse complement strand
AACTTGTCTTATTAATGAAATGGTGCAGACGATGCTTTTCAGCGAAATTTTATTGGGGTATAGTACAAAAAGTTCAATGGAGCTTCGAAAAATATTTTCGGAAAATATTAATCTATATTACGTGTGTATAATCGGAGGTCTCACCGTCGTTACACCACTTCCCATTGTTCACCGGGTCCTGCTTGAAGGCGAACTTTTGCAGATCGGCGTAGGTCTCGGCCAGCAGGCCGATCACGAAGAGGCCCGTGCCGGCGCTGTCGAGGGTCGTCATCGTTTTCGGTGCGGGCGGTATTTTGTGGCGTGGAGAATTGATTATTATCACAGGCAGGCTGACGACGTACACCCACACGGCCTGCAAACCGTCAATGCGCCCTTTCGATATCACATCCCTGCTGCTGGGAGAAATAAAATGGAAAGAGCATAACGCTCGCGAGCGATAACGATAACGCGCGCGATGCTCTCTCG
>NW_012054985.1:0-367 GCF_000956235.1 Wasmannia auropunctata | reverse complement strand
TCGTGGAAAGAAGTGCAATGGAGTGAAAGAAAGAGGGAAGCGAAGAATCCCTGTGTTCTGTCAAGAGGGATGGAAGGGTCACGCGGAGAGATGAAAGAGTTGGAAAGGAAGTAGCGAGAGAAAGATAGAATCAAGAGAAGTGGAAAATGATTGAACTTACAACAGACAGAGAGGGAGAGAGAGAGAGAGAGAGAGAGAGAGAGAGAAGGAGGAAAGAGAAGAAATAGATAGTTAAAAGAAGAAGGAAGAAAGACTAGAAAGAAAAGCAAAGAGCATACCGGGTGTCCGGAGAATGTATATAAATTTCATTCATAAATCATTTTAATCAATTTCTTTTTAACAGAAATTTAATAGAATATTCTTTTGC
>NW_012054984.1:0-550 GCF_000956235.1 Wasmannia auropunctata | reverse complement strand
CCTTCTCTCATTTTCTTTAAAATTATACTATAATATTATAATTCAATTTATTATATTACTTTCAAAAATACATTTATATCATAATTTCATAATAATTTATATTATTTTATATAAAATATGTAAATTCTTTTGACAATCACTAACTTTGATGAAACATTAATTCAATTAATATTTCTCTCTTATTCTCTCTCTCTCTCTCTCTCTCTTTCTCTCTCTCTCTCTCTCTCCCCTGTTTCTCTCTTACCGTCTCTGGACCTTCGAGGATCGGCGACGAAATCGAGATTGTAACATATTAGTCGAGTGCCCTTTGTACATATACGAGCACCAGTCGCCACCGTGGGGCGCAATTATATCGTCGCCCCATTGTGCCTCGATCGCGTTTTGTTACTGTTACTTATACGGCGATACATACCGGGATCAGCGGAGGTGAGCGATGGGAGATCGGCGTTATTGTTTCCGGTATTGTTCCCCGGAATGAGCCGCGCGTTCTCGAATTGTACCGTGTGTTTTCATCGCGACGCGGTCGGGGGGAGGAGAGAGAGTGGCAAGG
>NW_012054983.1:0-493 GCF_000956235.1 Wasmannia auropunctata | reverse complement strand
TTCCAATATATATCACGATAATGGTTAGTACCACACACCTGCAGTTGCTGCCGTAAGTAATGGTCGGGACATAACGTCGCAAATCGATTAGTAATCACATTTGGAAATCCGCATTCTCTTTCGCGAAGAAGACGAACTATCGCAGAACAGTAACTTGTTTTGAATTTGATTCCATGTTTTTTCCCGTACTCGCGAATCACTCGCTTGAGCGTAGCCATGTCTCCTTTGCTCGACATTTTTAACAATCTGAAATCTTGCGAGCATTTATAAGAGCATTTATACGAGCAGCCATAATGCCTCACGATGAAATCACATCGTCAAACTGACGTCAAAACTGCAATTTAGCATTTTGGTGAAGCGCCGATGTACGGCAGCTGTGACACAATAGATTCGCGTAATATAATATTTTTTCAAGGACAAATAATATGTCTCACTGCATCGAACATGTGTTAAAAAATGCAATTCAACAATTTGATCAGCTGTCACATAATAC
>NW_012054982.1:0-407 GCF_000956235.1 Wasmannia auropunctata | reverse complement strand
GAAAAAATACGGATCTCCACCACACATCTAAAGATGATTCATCTTCAGTGTAGCGATATTCACTAATACCGCGAATAGTTGAATGACATGTTTGAAGGAATGACACTGTCACATCATTCCAATATATATCACGATAATGGTTAGTACCACACACCTGTCGCTGCCATAAGTAATGGTCGGGACATAACGTCGCAAATCGATTAGTAATCACATTTGGAAATCCGCATTCTCTTTCACGAAGAAGACGAACTATCGCAGAACAGTAACTTGTTTTGAATTTGATTCCATGTTTTTTCCCGTACTCGCGAATCACTCGCTTGAGCGTAGCCATGTCTCCTTCGCTCGACATTTTTAACAATCTGAAATCTTGCGAGCATTTATAAGAGCATTTATACGAGCAGCCATAA
>NW_012054981.1:0-601 GCF_000956235.1 Wasmannia auropunctata | reverse complement strand
TTTCGCCGCCGCTGCCGCCGCCGCCGCTCGCGTTCGCCGCCGCGATTGCGCACGGGCCCCACCCGTTATCGCTCGCGAAGAGGAATAGGAGGAGAAGAAAATAGATAATTAAAATTAAAAAGTTTTTATTTAAAGATTAAAAAATATGTATATATGTATAAAATGATTTTATTTATATGGCACAAATCCGCCTATCTGTGCCCAGCTACAATTTTCAATAAGTATTTCCACATGAGATATAGATCCCACGCTGATTCCAATATCCAAGTATTTAAAATTAGTGGATGTTAGAGCGAATCTTCTTCCCAATATACGAGGCGTCTTCGTAATATGAGACACAATTCTGTAAAAGAATTAAAGCATGGAAAAACATAAAATAAGCGTGGAAAATAATATATTGAAACTTACGGTCTCTCGATCGCTTCATCCTTCAGTGGAACGTAGTAATCCATATCTAATATACCCACTCTATTACCACCTCGTCGTCAAACTTTGTTTCAAGTGCGCGTTTCAAAGTGCGAGTGACCCATCCATACTTCCGCCGACTTATATCTGTATCCCCCCCTCCCGTGTTCACCTCTATATAGATCTTCTCTCTAAA
>NW_012054980.1:0-443 GCF_000956235.1 Wasmannia auropunctata | reverse complement strand
ACTTATCTCACTGTGTTCCAGCGCGAGTTATATCCGCAACTTCTTAATTTGGCGAATCCGGCTCGAAGGACCAAATTATGTACGCGAACCTTCGATTGAACTTCTCCGCGCACACAACTATTTTATTTTATTCGCCGGTTCGTGAGCGGGAGCGGATAATAACGTATGCACCGGGCGTGAACAGATACTACGGTCTTTATTACTTGCTGAGATACAGAAAAGACGCGATCGTTACAGAGCGTCGAGCGATACGTGCTCGCGGTACCTGATCGTCCGAAAATCTGGTGAGCGAGTCGCTGCTCCGTTTTGTCCCGCAGGAGCACCGCGAATCGGGGATCGTAACGATTGGCGGAACAGTCGCACGATGCTAACTCAGCCAATCCGGCGCGAACGCGCCAATGTGACGAGAGCACTTTTTGCCTGTTTACGCATTTCGGTGAAAA
>NW_012054979.1:0-615 GCF_000956235.1 Wasmannia auropunctata | reverse complement strand
TTCGTCTGCGGTAAGCGGCAGGAATTTGCTGCAACTCCTCGTCCTGCCAGAACTTTTGTAATATAAGATTTGTGTCTAGAGCAGCATCGCAATGCATCACGGCGGCGCTGTCAGGCTGCGATTCGACGGGGGTCATCGGACCTGACAGGATCCAGCCAAAAACAGTGTTTTGAGCGGTGGGTGTGCCGAGAGGGCCCTTTCTGAGATCCGCTAGCAAGAGCGCGCCATAAAGATCGGCACCTATTAAGAGGTGTATTGGATGTGTGCTTGACGGATTCGGGTCCGCCAGCCTCAAATCTTGTAAATGAGGCCACTCATTTACTGACCGAATTCGCGAAGCTGCGTATGATGTGATACGTTGATAAACGTATGCCGTGAGCGGGAGCATCGGAGCGATTTCGGAGCAAGGCGCGAGATTGACCGTTACGCGAGACTTCGCAGCGCCCGTATATTTTTCTCCGAAACAACGTATTTGAAGATTGGTTTTATGCCGTTTTGTACGTAAGATTTGAGCCAAGGATTCCGAGATGAAGCTGAATGTGGATCCTTGATCCAGCAAAGCGCGAACTTTAGCGCGGCGACCTTCCTGCGTATGAATGTCGACCCAGGCGGTAG
>NW_012054978.1:0-620 GCF_000956235.1 Wasmannia auropunctata | reverse complement strand
GGAGGCGGGGATGAAGCTCCACGAGACTCCATCGTTTGCGAGAGCGTCCTTCAATGCGGGATCCGACCGCAAGGCGGAAAAGCATTTTGCTAATTCGCGATCGGCGCCTACGAAATTAGTCCCGTTGTCGCTGAACATGTGGGAGGGCAAACCACGTCGGCTCGCAAAGCGGCGGAAGGCCGCGAGGAAGCTGGCAGTGGAACAATCGTCCACTCTTTCTAAATGGATTGCGCGTGTAGCGAGACAAATAAAGAGAGCCACGTAGCTCTTGGTGGTCTTTGACCCTCGTCCCACGTGGGGCGTAATAAGAAATGGACCGGCGTAATCAACGCCGGTGTTAGTGAACAGGAAGGAGCGCGTAACGCGCTGAGAGGGGAGGTCCCCCATAATCTGAGACGGCGAGACGGCGGCGTAGCGCGCACATGTAACGCATCGACGGATGCTAGTTTTCACGAGGTTGCGCGCGCCCAATATCCAATATCGCTGTCGTAGCGTGCGAAGCGTCAATTAGGTGCCGCCATGGAGCGTTGCCTTATGGGCTTGTTCGATCAGTAGTTCCGAGACTCTATATTTCGGAAGGATGAGGGGGTGTTGTTCGCTGTAACGGAGCGCCGCGTTTC
>NW_012054977.1:0-617 GCF_000956235.1 Wasmannia auropunctata | reverse complement strand
TCGCACCGACTGCCATCTTGACAGTCGATTGCAGTCAATCTCGAGCGCTGACGGCTCTGGTACTGAGACGATAGGTCGTCCTATCAGGAAGTGTCCCGGAGTCAAGCAGGCGAAGTCGTTTGGGTCGTCGCTGAGCGCCGCGATGGGGCGGGAGTTTAAACACGCTTCGATTGTGCATAGCAGCGTCGCGAATTCGGCCCTCGAAACAAGACGGGATCCGACAACTCTTCGAAAGTGTCTCTTGAAGCTCTTAACTCCGGCCTCCCAAAGGCCGCCAAAGTGGGGCGCGGAGGCGGGAATGAAGCTCCACGAGACTCCATCGTTTGCGAGAGCGTCCTTTAATGCGGGATCCGACCGCAAGGCGGAAAAGCATTTTGCTAATTCGCGATCGGCGCCTACGAAATTAGTCCCGTTGTCGCTGAACATGTGGGAGGGCAAACCACGTCGGCTCGCAAAGCGGCGGAAGGCCGCGAGGAAGCCGGCAGTGGAACAATCGTCCACTCCTTCTAAGTGGATTGCACGTGTAGCGAGACAAATAAAGAGAGCCACGTAGCTCTTGGTGGCCTTTGACCCTCGTCCCACGTGGGGCGTAATAAGAAATGGACCGGCGTAATCAA
>NW_012054976.1:0-389 GCF_000956235.1 Wasmannia auropunctata | reverse complement strand
TTTTTTATAAGCACGAGCTTGTTTTTTTCAATGTCGCGCTGTGGCTTAGTCCACTTCGCGCGAGTCTGTAGCGAGCTCAGATAATCGCGCGCCCAAGAGCGCCAGATCTGCTCCTGCATGGATCGCACCGACTGCCATCTTGACAGTCGATTGCAGTCAATCTCGAGCGCTGACGGCTCTGGTACTGAGACGATAGGTCTCTATCGTCCTATCAGGAAGTGTCCCGGAGTCAAGCAGGCGAAGTCGTTTGGGTCGTCGCTGAGCGCCGCGATGGGGCGGGAGTTTAAACACGCTTCGATTGTGCATAGCAGCGTCGCGAATTCGGCCCTCGAAACAAGACGGGATCCGACAACTCTTCGAAAGTGTCTCTTGAAGCTCTTAACTCCGGC
>NW_012054975.1:0-315 GCF_000956235.1 Wasmannia auropunctata | reverse complement strand
AAAAATTGTACATACATTTTTCTTTTTTTATCATACTCACTGTCTTGAAAATTAAATTTCTAAATTGTTGTGTATTAAGAATAAAATTTCTGCATTTAGAAGCGTAAAAATATTATGACCAATTGCCCTGCATCAAATTACTCATAATATTCTAACATTTCTAAATGTAGAAATTTTATTTTTAGTACACAGCAATTCAGAAAATTAATTTTCAAGACGGTGAGTAAAATAAATAAGGGAAAATGTATGTACAACTTTTTTTATGGAAAGTAAATGGACGAAATGTATAAATCCGTGTGATTTATTATTATTACA
>NW_012054974.1:0-445 GCF_000956235.1 Wasmannia auropunctata | reverse complement strand
CAAAAGGCCACCATGAGGCTGGCCCTTAAAAGGTCCGGCTGTAGACTCTTCACATTCCATCTAGGGAATCCACGCGGGGTACGTAGTTCAGGTCTATCCCTGCTCCCGCCCATCTTCAGGAATATAAGTCTATGGTCCAAGAGTGACTCTTCTTCCGACGCAAGTTCCCACGATCGAATGACCGCTAGTGCAGCAGGGGAAGCCCAGGTCAGGTCAATTATGGATGTGCCTTGAGGTCTGACACATGTGGGAGACTCTCCCTCGTTAATGAGCCTCAAATCCATTGCCGCGGCCCAGGTGACCAAAGTATCGCCTCTCTTTGTGGGATGCGTGTTCTCCCACAGGTGTGATCGGGCGTTAAAATCCCCCATTACTATAAGGGGAGTCCTCAGGTGATCCACTATAACGTCGCTAACGGCCTGCAGATACACCCTGAATTCATTCA
>NW_012054973.1:0-563 GCF_000956235.1 Wasmannia auropunctata | reverse complement strand
AAAAAAGAGTGGTTCAGGGGGAGGAAAGGAGGGGAAGAAGGGAAGAAGAGGATGATCTGAAGAGAGAGGAAATCAGGGAAATCTTGGGAAAAGTTAAGGACGGAAAAGCAGTGGGGGTGGACGAAGTACCGGGTGAGGCGTGGAAGTATGGAGGGGAGGAGATGGAAGAGTGGGTGTGGAAGACGTGTAATAGGGTATGGAAGGGGGAGGGATGGCCGGATGAGTGGAAGGAAGGGGTGTTAGTTCCGATAAGGAAAAAAGGACAGGGAGTGGAAGTGGAGGATTATAGAGGAGTGACGATAATGCCGACGTTGTATAAAATATATGCGTCGGCATTAGCGGAGAGATTGAGAGTAGAGGTGGAAGGCAAGGGGCTGTTACCACCGAGTCAAACAGGTTTTAGGAAAGGGATGGGGACAGTAGATAACATTTTTATATTAAATTATTTGATTAATAGGCAGATAGGGAGGAAAGGAGGAAGATTGATAGCGGTTTTTATAGATCTGAGAGCGGCGTTTGACTCGGTGGACAGAGGGGAATTGGTAAAAGCATTGAGAGAAAGA
>NW_012054972.1:0-621 GCF_000956235.1 Wasmannia auropunctata | reverse complement strand
TGCTAGGGTAGGAAAGGAGGGAGGTAAGTTGGAAGGGGAGAAATGGGAAGAAAGCGGGTATAGGAAGTCCAAAGATAGAAAGATAAATGGGGAAGGAAGGAAATTGATAGAATGTATTAGGGAGAGAGGGTGGTGGATTCTGAATGGGGAGATAAAAGGTGATGAGGAAGGAAATTGGACATACACAGGTAGTAGGGGAGAATCAGTGATTGATTATATTCTGGTTAATGAGGAAATGGAGGAAGAGGTGGAGAAGTTAGAGGTAGGGGATAACGTGGATTCGGATCATCATCCGCTGATAATAAGTATGAAAGAAGGTAGAGGAGGGAGGAGGAAAATTGGCGGAGGAGAGAGGGTTTGGAGGGGGGTATGGGATGAGAGAGGGAGGGAACGATTTAGGGAGGAAATGGGGAGTGTGGTGGTGGCGGAAGGGGAGATACAGAAGGAGATGGGAGAGCTAGAGGGAACTATAAGAGGGGTTATAGAAAGGATAGAGAGAGAGAGGGAGGAGGATAGGAAAAAGATAAGGGGGTGGTGGGACAAGGAATGTTGGATAAAGAAGAGAGAGGTTAGGAGAACATTGAGAGCGTGGAGGAGAGGGAAGAAGGATAGGCAAGAATA
>NW_012054971.1:0-690 GCF_000956235.1 Wasmannia auropunctata | reverse complement strand
AAGGGGAGTTAGAGAAAAGAGTGGAGGAAATACTAGAGGGGATAGGAGGGAAAGTGAAATTGCAGGACGTAAGAAAAATAGAGGCTGGTAGATCGAAGAAAGGAAGCATGGTAGTGGCGAGGTTAGGAAGTGAGGCTATGAGAAGAAGCATTTTATTAAATAAGTGGAAACTGAAAGGAGGGAAGGTCTGGATAGAAGAGAATTTGACATGGGAGGAGAGAAGAAGTAGATGAAAGATGAGAAGTATTGCTAGGAAAGAGGAGATGAAAGGAAAAAGGATACGACTGGGTCAGGGGGGAATGTGGATAGAGGGAGTATGGTGAAGATGGGTAGGGGAGAAGGACGGAATAATGAATGCGAAGGGGGGAGGGATGAGAGAGGATATAGAGGAGAGAAAAAGCATGACGACGGGGGAAGAGGAGATGATCACAGAGCAGGGGGAGGGGTGAGAGGGAAAGGGGAGGAGGAAGACAGAGGGGGGCAGATGGAGATAGAGGGAAGAGTAGAGAATAAAGGTAGAATAGAGCAGAGGAGGGAGGGAGAACAAAAGAAGGAAGTGGTAACGGGGAAAGAGAACGGTTTGAGGATGGCATTTTGGAATGTGGCGGGTTTAAAAAATAAGGATAGGGAGTTTTGGAAAGGTCTAGGGGATTGGGAGGTGGTGATGTTAATGGAAACTTGGATAGAGAG
>NW_012054970.1:0-759 GCF_000956235.1 Wasmannia auropunctata | reverse complement strand
TTTAATCTCGAGCCACTTACTGTATGCGTCGACTATGATGAGTAACATTACGCCTGCTATGGGACCTGCATAATCGATATGTACGCGTTCCCATGGTCCTTTTGGGTATTCCCAACGATGATCTCGGCATTTCGGTGGAAGATGTGCGTGTTTCGCACAATCTGAACAAGATTTCGCTGTTTGTTCTATGTCTGTATCGATGCCTAGCCAATACACAAATGATCGTGCGATGCCTTTCTTCTTCACTATGCCAACATGTGCTGCATGAAGATCATGGAGGATCGCCTTTTGAAGAACGGCTAGTATTACTACTCTGTGTTCGAATAGCAACAAATTAGAAGATAATGTGTAGTTAGTTTCGGGAGCTTTGTATCCCGCACGAACAAGGTCTTGGCCGGTTTCCAAGATTTTGACAATTTTACCTAAATGTGAATCTTTCCGTGTCTTGCGAGCTATCTGTTCTGCACGAACCGGAAGTTACTTAATTTGACATAAAATAAATTCGTCGAATCCATTGTATATGTTTTCATCCTTTTTTTCGATTGCAAGTTTATGGATAGTGTCGTTCGTTGTAGGCAGTGGTAAACGAGAGCAGTAATCCGCATTGGTATTGGACTGCGTTGGCTTGAAGATCACATCGTTATTGAAGTGAGAAAGATATCAGCATAATTGGCCATACGACTGATACAAAGAACCGGGAGTGACTTCTCTGGATGGAAAATCTGAGTTAAAGGTTTGTGATCTACAAACAACGTAAAA
>NW_012054969.1:0-553 GCF_000956235.1 Wasmannia auropunctata | reverse complement strand
TTATTTTTAAAATGTTTGATCGGCCATTTTGAATCCGCCATTTTGAATTTTGGAAATCTGACCCCGGATTCGTCATCAGCGACCATCAAAACCCATTAGTAAAAATTGCCACGAAAATCGAACTTCAAATAAGCTGGAAAACGCTTTTTTTCCAAAAAAAAAACTGCATTTTTTGGTGTTTGTTTCTTTATAACAATTTTACAACAAATGAAATTTAAACATTAGTGGTGTAATATTGTAGACAAATACCTTAGCTACTAGAAAAACCAACCACTATTTTTAAATACTTCGAAATTGAATTTTTATAAATAAAATTAGCGGGTAAAAAAGGTGGTCCCTGTAGGGACCACTATGCTTCACAGAGTTAAGATCAATTTTAGCAAGGTTCCAAGCGTTCAAATGGATCGTTATTCCCCTTAAATTGTAATTGTCTGTTCACCCAGAACCAATGGGATCAAAATGAAGCAAAAACTTGACGTGCCCGTTTTTTACATACATCTTATCAATTAAATTATTAATACAATTCGGGCACGCCAAGTTTTTGCTTCATTTT
>NW_012054968.1:0-454 GCF_000956235.1 Wasmannia auropunctata | reverse complement strand
TTCGAATTTCGAAGATTTCAATGCCGATCTTTCGAAACCTTCGAAGCTTCGAAGACTTCGACCTTCGAACTTCGAAGCTTCGAAGGTTCGAAGTTCGAATGTCGAAGACTTCGAAGGAAATCACCAGCCCTAATGTTTATTTCATCTCTGTACACAATGCAATAATTCATTTAAGCTCTACGATATACGCTTTAAGAAATACTGCCCGATTAATGTGAAAAAATGACCAAATTTCGAGTTTAACCCTTTGAAGCACACATTTTTCTTTACATGGAAAACAGTTGAAATTTATTACTCGGGAGTTTTCGGGGTCGCTAATTACGTATATGACCTCAGATTTCCAAAATTCAAAATGGCGGATACAAGATGGCGGACCTAATTAGGAAAAAGTTGCTTGATCGAGATGAAACGCATAAAAATTGAAATCTGATTGCATATTCATACTCAGCGACCC
>NW_012054967.1:0-456 GCF_000956235.1 Wasmannia auropunctata | reverse complement strand
CTTTCGAAGTTTAAGGTACCTTCAAAGCTTGGAAGTTTCAAAAAATACGTTCGTGCAAATGATAAATTTACAAGTAAAATTTACAAATATTTTAAATAAAAGAATTTATATATATATATATATACATATATATATACATATATATGTGCTGAAGTGATGTGTGTGTGTGTGTGTGTGCGTGCGTGCGCGCGTGCGTGCGTGCGTGCGTGTGGGTGAATTTGAATGTGTGAGTGTATCGGTGGATGGGTAGAGGTGTTAAATTAATAATTGTATAATTTTGAATTTCGAAGGTTCAAAGTTTAAAATATCGAAGTTTCGAAGTTCGAAGCTTCGAATTTCGAAGATTTCAATGCCGATCTTTCGAAACCTTCGAACCTTCGAAGGCTTCGACCTTCGAACTTCGAAGCTTCGAAGGTTCGAAGTTCGAATGTCGAAGCCTTCGAAGGAAATCACCAG
>NW_012054966.1:0-353 GCF_000956235.1 Wasmannia auropunctata | reverse complement strand
ATAACCAAGCGGGATTCGTCATATCAAGCAAACTAATGCATTGTATGAGTTGTTGCATATTTGCCATACATTTGTTGACATCGAAAAACAATACATTACGAATACAGCAACATAACTGCTTATACGTGTAATCAGTTGATGAAATTTCAAGAGCAAACGATGAGCAATAGTGGTACATTATGTTGTCGGCAACATGACAGCAACATGTTTGCAATAAAAGATTACAAGTTTTACCTTGAGCATGATGAAAACATGTCGACAACAAAACATATGTTATGCTTTCCATTCGTTGTTGTGTATATGTCTTCAAGTTATGAAGTTTTTTTAATTGTAGTTCGTTGCTAACAAAGTTT
>NW_012054965.1:0-308 GCF_000956235.1 Wasmannia auropunctata | reverse complement strand
GATCTTCAAAAATTAATATCTCGTTAACGATTGCGAATTTTGCAAAATGGTAGAGGACTTTTCCGTTCAGTTTTATCTGCTTTACCTGCCCATGAGGTCCGGTGCGGTTATTATGGGACACCTTGTATATGGATTATATATGGGCATTATATATGGACATTATATGTATATGGATACATATTATATTACATACATGTTACCACAGCAATCCACGGTCGGGATACTGCTAAATTGTTTCATTTGTGTTTGTTTTAAAGTACGGATAATTTTATGTCATGTTATCTACGGCCTGTCGTTATCGGGCTTCG
>NW_012054964.1:0-333 GCF_000956235.1 Wasmannia auropunctata | reverse complement strand
CATACCGCTGAATACAGGCGCGCGGCGAGATACAACTGTCCCACCACTCGTCAACTATCGGCTAGCAACTACCAGCGGTGGGGCGGTCGTATCTCACCGCGCGCTTGCATTCAGCGGTAGGCGGACGGATACGCGTTTATTCACCGATCTTCAAAAATTAATATCTCGTTAACGATTGCGAATTTTGCAAAATGGTAGAGGACTTTTCCGTTCAGTTTTATCTGCTTTACCTGCCCATGAGGTCCGGTGCGGTTATTATGGGACACCTTGTATATGGATTATATATGGGCATTATATATGGACATTATATGTATATGGATACATATTATATTA
>NW_012054963.1:0-798 GCF_000956235.1 Wasmannia auropunctata | reverse complement strand
CGGTTTTGGGGACCCTTTTATACACGGCGATGAGGTCTTTCACCTCCCCTCTTCCGTGACAATTTGCTAACACGATTTAACAAATTTAGCACTCGGTCGTGATCGGTGCCGTGCGGAGGTTTCCGGGCCGTTTGAATTCTGGCGACAACGTTTTTGTCGGCTGGCTTTAAGTTGCCAGCCGACTTTCTATTGAAAGATTAAAAAAAAAGTGGACGCACCGCACTCTTCATCGCCTGACGGATAGTCGGTCGGATGGCATCCGGCGGGTGTTCGGCCGGGAACGATGCACTTTCGGGGATGCATCGTTACAACTTTAAGTAAAATTCTAAAGATGTTTTTTTAGAGACGTTTTTTTGTTTCTTTTTAGATAATTTCCCAGACAACACATATGTCTAAAAAAACGTCTTTATAATATCTCTAAGGCATCTTTTCGACATACGTTGTCCATATTAAATATTATATATATTATATTATAAATATTATATATATGATATATATAATATTTAATATGGACATTATATATGACATTATACAGGGTGTCCCATAATAACCGCACCGGACTTCGTGGGCAGGTAAAGCAGATAAAACTGAACGGAAAAGTCCTCTACCATTTTGCAAAATTTGCAATCGTTAACGAGATATTAATTTTTGAAGATCGGCGAATAAACGCATATCCGTCCGCCATACCGCTGAATACAGGCGCGCGGCGAGATACAACTGTCCCACCACTCGTCAACTATCGGCTAGCAACTACCAGCGGTGGGGCGGTCGTATCTCACCGCGCGCTTGCATTCAGCG
>NW_012054962.1:0-544 GCF_000956235.1 Wasmannia auropunctata | reverse complement strand
TTTCCAACAACAAAATCCATTTTTGACTTATTTAGAAAGCCTACCTTCTCGGGCAGATTCATCAATTTTCACTCACATCATCCTCTCACCCATAAAAAAGGCGTCATTTTTGGTTTGGTTGACAAAGTCATACTACTCTCAAATCCATGCCATCACGAAAAGAATTTGAGGGATATCATACATATTTTACTGAATAATTGTTTCCCACTACCATTTATTTTCAATACCATCAGGTCCAGATTAAAATCTCTATTCAATAGTGAAAAGCAAGACTCAGGAACTAACAACGCTATTAAAAAAATGTTCATTTTTCCGTATATTAATGGTATATCGGAAAAGTTCCGAAGGATTGCTAATAGTTGCAATATAAAAACTGGATTTTCAATTCCCAATACATTAAAAAATTTTATAAAAACAGGCAAGGACAGGTTGGAACCAATGGCTCAAAGCAATGTTGTGTACGAGATTCCTTGCAAGGATTGCGACGCAACATATGTGGGTCAGACTAAACGCCAACTAAGAACCAGAATAAAAGAACATTCCT
>NW_012054961.1:0-452 GCF_000956235.1 Wasmannia auropunctata | reverse complement strand
TTAGCTTTTTATTTCCGTTACGTGGACGATATATTGTTAGCAACTCAATCCGACAAGTTGCAAGAAACACTAGATGTATTCAATTCCTTCCATGAACGCATGCAATTTACGATGGAAGAAAGCGAGAATGATCGTATCAATTTCTTAGAAGTCACTGCTATTGTTTCCAACAACAAAATCCATTTTGACTTATTTAGAAAGCCTACCTTCTCGGGCAGATTCATCAATTTTCACTCACATCATCCTCTCACCCATAAAAAAGGCGTCATTTTTGGTTTGGTTGACAAAGTCATACTACTCTCAAATCCATGCCATCACGAAAAGAATTTGAGGGATATCATACATATTTTACTGAATAATTGTTTCCCACTACCATTTATTTTCAATACCATCAGGTCCAGATTAAAATCTCTATTCAATAGTGAAAAGCAAGACTCAGGAACTAACAACGC
>NW_012054960.1:0-543 GCF_000956235.1 Wasmannia auropunctata | reverse complement strand
TCCCACGGAAATGGCCATTAATTGCATCTCAAAAAAAATGGAACGTAATTGCAGAAAACACGGCTATTCCTCACGATGAATTTATTATTGCGATGAAATTAGTTTTGGGTTCAACATATTTTGTTTTCAATAACACATACTATAAGCAAATTTTTGGAACACCCATGGGTTCTCCAGTATCTCCGACAATAGCCGACATGGTTTTACAGGAGATTGAAAACGAAGCGGCAAAATCGTTACAATTAGCTTTTTATTTCCGTTACGTGGATGATATATTGTTAGCAACTCAATCCGACAAGTTACAAGAAACACTTGAGGTATTCAATTCCTTCCATGAACGCATGCAATTTACTATGGAAGAAAGCGAGAATGATCGTATCAATTTCTTAGAAGTCACTGCTATTGTTTCCAACAACAAAATCCATTTTGACTTATTTAGAAAGCCTACCTTCTCGGGCAGATTCATCAATTTTCACTCACATCATCCTCTCACCCATAAAAAAGGCGTCATTTTTGGTTTGGTTGACAAAGTCATACTACTCT
>NW_012054959.1:0-705 GCF_000956235.1 Wasmannia auropunctata | reverse complement strand
CGTGTGCTCTTCCGATCTGTTACTCAAATGGAAAATATGTTAACAGACAACAATACATATGAGATTATAAAAGCTGATCCAACAAAGAAATTAACTAACGAGTTACGGCTTTTGTTATCAAGGTGGAAGAAGAAGGAATTTGTTGACGATAAAACATATAGGAGGTTGCTATGCAGTGATGGAATCATTCCAAGAGCCTATGGGTTGCCCAAAATACATAAACCTGGTGTTCCTCTACGCATGATAGTTTCGTCGATCAATAGCCCTTTATATAATCTGGCCAACTATTTACATCTGATCATAAAAAATAGCATTCCACCTGCTAGGGGTTACGTAGCCAACAGTTTCCATTTGGTAAAAAAACTTGATGGTGTCTGTATGGAACAAGGATGCAAAATGGCATCATTAGATGTGGTATCATTATTTACAAATGTTCCCACGGAAATGGCCATTAATTGCATCTCAAAAAAATGGAACGTAATTGCAGAAAACACGGCTATTCCTCACGATGAATTTATTATTGCGATGAAATTAGTTTTGGGTTCAACATATTTTGTTTTCAATAACACATACTATAAGCAAATTTTTTGGAACACCCATGGGTTCTCCAGTATCTCCGACAATAGCCGACATGGTTTTACAGGAGATTGAAAACGAAGCGGCAAAATCGTTACAATTAGCTTTTTATTTCCGTTACGTGGATGA
>NW_012054958.1:0-855 GCF_000956235.1 Wasmannia auropunctata | reverse complement strand
AATCTGTTCAAAAATCGGTTTACTGGAACGGTTCGAGCAAATTAAACGGATTAATTAAATTAAAAAACATAATGCATTGTTTGCAGGTGATAAAAGATTTAAAATATCGATTAGAGCATACTAGACCTTTGACACCGCCGTTGAAAGATGTTGCCTGGAATTACGGTACTAACATCGACGCTCTGCGCAAATTTCTAGATCACTGGGCAAACAAATATAATTTCGAGGAACGCGAAAAATACATAAATCAGTATCCGCATTTTAAAACGAATATTCAAGGTAAACGAGAATACGGTTATTAATAAAAATGTATAAGCGTATTAAAGTATAAAGTGTGAAGTATAAAGTATAGAGTCCTTTTTTGAATATCGAATAGTTTTGAAGCTTGTAACGCCATTGGTAAATATTTTCAGCTTTTTTCGGGCTATTGTGTAGATGCTTGTATAATAGAAATTTCAAAACACAGTTCTATTAATATGGATTTCAAGATATATAAGATACATATATTCCATTTATAATTTTATATGATGATTTAAATAAAATAAAATCAAGCAGGACACCAAGTCTGGTTTGCATACAAATAAATATTTTGAGTTGTTTCCGATTTAAGAATTCTATTTATAAAAACTGATATAATGGAATCTCAATGTCTTCAAAACATTGAATTACAGATTAACATGTATGTATTGTAACATTGTATATTCTCCGTTTATCGCAGGATTAGATATTCATTTCATCCGTGTGAAATCAAGTAATACAGAGGGAAAACGCGTTTTGCCGTTGTTAATTGTACACGGATGGCCTGGTTCCATAATGGAATTTTACAAGATCATTCCATTACTGACCTCACCGAGA
>NW_012054957.1:0-589 GCF_000956235.1 Wasmannia auropunctata | reverse complement strand
TGATAGTATATTTTACATTTATTATATATATATTTTTACAATTATTATAAAAATTATATAATATTTTTATCATCTCTGTCAAGTTTCCTAAATCGTACCTAACCTAATCAGCATAAGAGTTCTTATATCGTATCGGTACAATTTAGGAACACTAATGTATCTTTACCTTTAGATCACGTGACATAATCAACATTATTTATTTTAACACGCTCGAAGTTGTTCTGTAGCAAGTCTGTACAGGAAAAAACCGTCGTCGAGTTGTGTAAGCAAAATATAGCTATATTCTTTGATAAATTACAATTAAAGTAGATATTAATTCATGATTCTTTTATCAATCTTGTGTTTTTAATTATTTTCATTTATAAATTTAAGTTTAGAAGGAGGTACTATTAATTATTGAACTCATAGGTACGATTTAGGCGATTGGTTTGCTGATATAATAGATATACGTACGTTACATCAGCATACCGGTATGTATAATATATACATACGTAAATAAGGTCCCTTAGAACATGGCTTATTAAAAATTGTAGAATATACATTACATCAGCATACCGGTATGTATAATATATACATACGTAAATAAGGT
>NW_012054956.1:0-453 GCF_000956235.1 Wasmannia auropunctata | reverse complement strand
GATCCTTTGTGAACAGTTATTAATTCAAAGTATATCATCATAATTCACTCAAGGGAGAATTTCCCTGTTGCATATTCCAATTTTCTTATTTTCATGAGTTTTTTATTGGACTCATATTTGTTATATGTTACACTACAATTATAACTATTATTTAGTAGAAAGATGAAAGGCCAGATTCATCTACATTGCCTCCTTTATCTATATCTTTCTGTTACACAATTTCTGTTACGAGCCCAGTAAAAAAAAACACGAGAATGGGATAATATGTGACGGAGCAATTTTCTTTAAGTAAAATATCCTCCCCGAACAGGCATTAATCTGATATAACACTACAAAATGCGTGATATCAATTACAAAATTAACTTTAAAAAAAAAAGTAAAAAAAAGGGTGTCAAGTGTAACCGCGCTCCTTAGAAAAAAAACTTGTATCCAAATTAAATATAATTTTTTTTA
>NW_012054955.1:0-683 GCF_000956235.1 Wasmannia auropunctata | reverse complement strand
TATTCTAACGCTCTCTACAATTACAAATTACAATATTGATTAATATTATACGGTAATCATGATAATTTGCGAGATCATTTTCATAATTTTTACAAATATATCTCATTTATTTGAATTGCAAATTAATATCCATATTATTTACAAAATATTTACAATTTTAATTACTCGATTCGCTCCTCTGCTAAAAGATTAATTTTAGTAAAATTCTTAAAGTAGTAGAATGTATACTGTGCTTTACTCATCTCTACATCCTTTATGTATCTTATAGGAAAGTTGTTCAATTTAGTCTAATTGATGTTAAATAAAAGTCTTCATTTTATCATTTATGTAATACATATACATTATATACATATATATATATATATATATATACATATATATACATATATATTTATATGTTTTAATTGTTTTAATCATACAACGTGTTTCAATTAGAAATGTTATATATATATATATATATACATATATGTATCTCGGATTAATGTTTGCGGAGAATCTATTACTCGAGAAGAATATATCCTATTGCATATATACCTTATTCTTATGATTTTTTTACTTACTGCCATAACAGAAATATAAACCATCTGTTGAACGAAGATACAGATAAAGTATGTTAAAAGACATTTTTTTATATATTGCATTATACTTATATTATATTATTGCTATAATTAATTATATATTTA
>NW_012054954.1:0-433 GCF_000956235.1 Wasmannia auropunctata | reverse complement strand
TGGGGAAGTGTACTTTTATAATTTCTGACACAAGAGGCGCTAGAATTTCTAATCTTGCAGCCTCGCACGAAGTCGAAGTCGAAGTCGCGCTCTGAACTTTCGCGGCGATGACAGTTCGCGTCGTGACACGTTGGATTAGTTTGGTTAGTGTTGGGGTGTACGTGAGGTTATAATTCATCGAGGTTCTCTTCCACGTTATGTCAGATGAGTATTATAATATCTATTTTTAATATTTAATATTTATTAATTTGCAATTCAAATATTGAGATATATTTTGTAAAAAATATGAAAATGATCTCGCAAATTATCATGATTATCGTACGATATTAATATACTATAAGATACATAAAAGATGTAGAGAAGAGTAAAGCACATTATACATTCTACTACTTTAAGAATTTTACTAAAAATAATCTTTTAGCAGAGTAGCGAA
>NW_012054953.1:0-711 GCF_000956235.1 Wasmannia auropunctata | reverse complement strand
GGGACGAAAGGCGAATCTTCGCGATACTCGGTCCTGGTGCGCTACTTTATTCCCCCACCCCTCGGAGGCTTCCACGACCGGGGAGCGTACCTCAATCATCTCCCACGGGAATCTCGTATAGAGGCGAGTCATCCCGCGTGTGTGTATATATGTATACGTGTGTGGAACGCATATATACCTCGACGCGCGTATGTATGTATACAGTCGCCGTCGGCTGCGTACTCGTCGCTGGAGACTCTAAGACTGTTTATTAAAAAGCTTTTAGCGATATTAGACTGTCCACTGAGAGGAGCCGAGGCTTCTCCGAGACGAACGGGCCTGGCTCCACCGCGTGACCGTCGTCTTTGATCATCATCGCGTATAAAAAAACTGGAGATCCGCTGCGAGACATTCGGAACAACCGTAAATACAGCGATGATATTGAAAACCGATGAATTCTTTGTCAGTCCATAACACAACTTGATGTGAAGAAAGCAATTTAAAGTTTCGATTATATATATATTTATATATATATATATATATAGATCGTATATTCTTTTAATGTATCTATATACTTACATCCGCTTCACACACTCGCACGTAATTGCAATCGTTCCGACATATGTACACATATACGCGTACCTCTCACGCACGCCTCCTCTCTTTACTTTTTTTTCCTTCTCTTTTCGACATCGAGTTAGTGATTCCTCATTTCGTCAACTCTTTCGTATG
>NW_012054952.1:0-390 GCF_000956235.1 Wasmannia auropunctata | reverse complement strand
TGAGCGACGTTCTCCGATTAAACATTCTGACAATTTAAAACCAGAAGGTGAATTCGAGAGACCAATACCAAAAGAATTTAAGCCTGCCGAAAGACCTATTGTAAAGAAACCACACGATAATTTGAAACCGGAAGGTGAATTTGTGTCTAGACCGAAAGAGGAAGCGCCGAAAAAAGGTGAAAGAGCTGATGTCAGAAAGCCGCAAGATAATTTGCGGCCGGAGGGTGATTTCGAAAGGCCGGAGAAAAAACCGATTGGCCCCGCTGAGCGACGTTCTCCGATTAAACATTCTGATAATCTAAAACCAGAGGGTGAATTCGAGAGACCTAAGCCTGAAGAGTTCAAGCCTGCCGAAAAACCAGTTGTAAAGAAACCGTACGATAACTTAAA
>NW_012054951.1:0-313 GCF_000956235.1 Wasmannia auropunctata | reverse complement strand
GACTTTGAGAGACCAGAGAAATCACCTATTGGTCCAGCAGAAAGACGCACTCCAATTAAACATCCGGATAATCTCAGACCCGAAGGCAAGTTCGAGCGACCTCGTCATGATAGTTACCGTCCGGCAGAGAAACCAGAAGTCAAAAAGCCAGTGGATAATTTACGCCCTGAAGGTGATTTTACGGATCGTCCAAAAGGTCAATATACACCCGGTGAAAAACGCACTCCAATCAGACATGCGGATAACTTGTATCCTGAAGGCGACTTCGAAAGACCTGAGCCGCTACCTTACGGTCCCGGTGACAGAGCATCTA
>NW_012054950.1:0-444 GCF_000956235.1 Wasmannia auropunctata | reverse complement strand
TACGTCCATGACTAAGCTGCGTCAGTAAAGTGCATCAGTATAGTGCAAATGTGTTTTGACAGCTAGCCGATGTAACCTCAGTTTTGAATCGCATGTTTTAATATAACCTTGCAAAAAGGTTAAAGCTACCATCAACCGGTGGGTGGAGTAAAATGGAAAAAAAAGTTTTGATCGATTAAATTTTTGAAATATTCCAAAGCTTAATTGAGAGGAAACGGATTGAAGCTTTTAATATATCAGATAAGTTGTAGTTTTGAAAAAGTAAAATTACTATTATTAGCTAATAAGAAAATAAGAAAATATACTTTGTGAGCTGTTTTTCTTTACAGTAATAATAAATAAGCGAAAGGATAGTCAAGAACGGAATGTTTGTGGCGTTTTATTGGAGGCAAGAAAAGTCTAATCCCAGATGTCTAATTATAAGGTATTTCAGACACTCATCAT
>NW_012054949.1:0-491 GCF_000956235.1 Wasmannia auropunctata | reverse complement strand
TATGTACAGTTCGTGCCATTAATGCCTGGGGTCCGATTTTAGGGTCCACGTTTCGTTCTTAATATTTTTTACGTCCATGACTAAGCTGCGTCAGTAAAGTGCATCAGTATAGTGCAAATGTATTTTGACAGCTAGCCGATGTAACCTCAGTTTTGAATCGCATGTTTTAATATAACCTTGCAAAAAGGTTAAAGCTACCACCAACCGGTGGGTGGAGTAAAATGGAAAAAAAAGTTTTGATCGATTAAATTTTTGAAATATTCCAAAGCTTAATTGAGAGGAAACGGATTGAAGATTTTAATATATCAGATAAGTTGTAGTTTTGAAAAAGTAAAATTACTATTATTAGCTAATAAGAAAATAAGAAAATATACTTTGTGAGCTGTTTTTCTTTACAGTAATAATAAATAAGCGAAACGATAGTCAAGAACGGAATGTTTGTGGCGTTTTATTGGAGGTAAGAAAAGTCTAAACCCAGATGTCTAATTATA
>NW_012054948.1:0-549 GCF_000956235.1 Wasmannia auropunctata | reverse complement strand
ATTTCGGAACGAAAACGTAGTTAAAGCAGCAGAAAACTTATTTGTATTTAACCAATACGATAAAAAATAGACCTATTCTTTGTCATGCTGGATTGCATAAAAATTTATTTTTTGTTTTCAAATTCAAATATATATCTATTTCGTTTTAAATACAAGCAGAGTACCACTCGTGCTTCATTTCACTTCACTTTAATTAAATCAGTAAGAAATAATTGTATAAGATATATATTGATTGTATGTACAGTTCGTGCCATTAATGCCTGGGGTCCGATTTTAGGGTCCACGTTTCGTTCTTAATTATTTTTACGTCCATGACTAAGCTGCGTCAGTAAAGTGCATCAGTATAGTGCAAATGTGTTTTGACAGCTAGCCGATGTAACCTCAGTTTTGAATCGCATGTTTTAATATAACCTTGCAAAAAGGTTAAAGCTACCACCAACCGGTGGGTGGAGTAAAATGGAAAAAAAAGTTTTGATCGATTAAATTTTTGAAATATTCCAAAGCTTAATTGAGAGGAAACGGATTGAAATTTTAATATATCAGATAAGT
>NW_012054947.1:0-451 GCF_000956235.1 Wasmannia auropunctata | reverse complement strand
CTTCTCTGATAATCTAGGACTCTAGGTTGCAGTTAGGATTACGGTTAACAGTTGCAGATTGATCAATCACACTACAGATTGGCTGTACCGACTTTGATTGTAACCGGAATCAGTGTCCGTTTCTATGAAATCGACAATATGGGGTACGTTCCGAAATTAGCTGAAAGTACTGGCGCTGCTGTTACTGAAATGACTGATTTTTATCGTTCCGAAATTTAAATATTTTACTGTCAGTACTGAATTTCGGAACGAAAACGTAGTTAAAGCAGCAGAAAACTTATTTGTATTTAACCAATACGATAAAAAATAGACCTATTCTTTGTCATGCTGGATTGCATAAAAATTTATTTTTGTTTTCAAATTCAAATATATATCTATTTCGTTTTAAATACAAGCAGAGTACCACTCGTGCTTCATTTCACTTCACTTTAATTAAATCAGTAAGAATAAT
>NW_012054946.1:0-1205 GCF_000956235.1 Wasmannia auropunctata | reverse complement strand
TTAAATTCTCATTATTTTAAAAAGTCTATAGGTATAAAATTTTTATATTCTATACTTATAGAATTTTTAAAATGAGAATTTAACAAAAATTTTACAGATTGTTCTTATATATGTTGAAAAACTTAACACAAAAGCCGGAGTCGATTCACTGAAGCAATCCAAAGTTATAAGGATTTTAATTTGAATTTTTTGGTTAATTTGGCCATAGAATTCGAAAATTCTCAGGAAAAAAGCAACAGAAGCATTTCTGCACTCTAGTTCTGAATAAATGATAACATTCTGCACAATCTTTATTACTCAAACTATATGAGAAGAGCATATTCGTCAAAATCAGTCCTTTAACTTTTTGCTACTATTGTAGGTACTAAACATCCTTAATCACATTCGTGTATTTAATACATATACTTTAAATATGTTTATACTCACTTTATCATGGTTCCCATATTCTAAATTAGTATAATATTCGTCTATAGTTTTCAATCGTTCACCCATAATTGTATTACAATCAATTTCTATATTTTTAAAAAATTAAAGACATATACTTGTAGCTGATCAGTAAAAATGGTAAAGAATGAATAGAAAATTATACGTACTTGGTAAGAAAAAATAAAAGAATATCTCAACATAAAGCAATAAACCGAGAATTATATAAGGTACTTTACATTTACAACTGATAATCGTCGATAATATTTTTTACAATTTATCAATGCCACGAATTTCTCATATGAATATGATCAGAAAAAAATCTGAGAGACTGAAGAATCATAAACTTATACCTATAAGATAGACTGCGCGCTCCCACGAAACGTGAAAGAAACATCAGATGAGAGAGGGCAATACTGGCAATTAAGGCGTAATCACACTACAGGTTGCGGGCTCGGTTGCAGTAGAGTCCTAGATTATCAGAGAAGCGCGACCGGCTTATGACAGTATCGCAAAAGTACTAAAAAATATTAAAAATGGCGTCGAATGGCCAATCATAAGTTTGATTTATTCGGCAGCCATTTATAATAGCGATAAATCAATCTTATGATTGGCCATTTGCGTGTCCAATCAGGACTCGTAACACCGGTCGCGCTTCTCTGATAATCTAGGACTCTAGGTTGCAGTTAGGATTACGGTTAACAGTTGCAGATTGATCAATCACACTACAGATTGGCTGTACCGACTTTGATTGTAACCGGAATCAGTGTCCGTTTCTATGA
>NW_012054945.1:0-966 GCF_000956235.1 Wasmannia auropunctata | reverse complement strand
GAAAAAAAAAAACGAACGAACGGTAGAGAACGCGCGCGCGTAGCGCTCGCACTCTCGATCGCGACACCATTGAAACGAGGAACGATCGCGTTTCCACGATCGCCGCGATCGGCGCGCGCGGATAGCTCGCTCGCTCCCTTGCCGAAACGCGCCCAGGGCGATCGCGCGTCGGCGCGACGCTGCGCAGCGATTGTTCACGCCGATCGTGTCGCGAGGCTCTTCGCTCCGTTTTAATCTCTCTGACACTCTTCTGTATTCCATCGACCGTAGCGCGAAAGAACCACGTAGATTTTTTTTGTAACCTTTGCACGCTGCTATTGTAATAAATGTGTGCGGTTATCGCAATACTTGCCTGTAGTTAGTTATCGCATAAGTATCGCTCGTTTACATGTATTACATGGATTGTGATCCCATTGCCGATGCGCGTGTTTCTCGTAAGGGGAATGGTATATTTGAAATCAACGGTTCTAAGTCTTTTTTTGACGGGTTCGGAGAGCTCCCGTTCGGAGGTTGCGAGGGATACGTACATTTTCTTCTCGATTTCAGATCATGTCCACGCGCGAACCTGACCACGGTTGCGTAAAGACGCTTCGCGAGCGGCGAGTCGCGGCGTTGTTCACACCCGGTGGTTCCGACTCGTCGGCACGGTCGTAGTGAAGACAACGGAATCGATTGACGCAAAACGCACCGGCGAAAGTAAGATTCTCACGAATGAAGAGCGTTCGTTTGAAATAAATTAATCGATTCGTGCGTTCTATATACTTCTATATATTTAATCGTTCCACGTTTTTTTAACGATTCTTCTTACGCGATACAGAGGAACCCGACCGAAGACCGGTGAGAAGCGGCTGTGCCAAACATAGCGATGAATCATGTCTGAACTTCGTCCGACGAGTAGTCTCCGAGGTACAGCCTTCGCCATAGAATTCACGAAATGCCGGTTTTATGACAAATTCGTACTTTTTT
>NW_012054944.1:0-673 GCF_000956235.1 Wasmannia auropunctata | reverse complement strand
ATCTCTTTGCGACGACCGTGACACGTCTCTTTTTTCCAACGGGTGCGTTTCAAAACGCTGTCTCCCTCCCCCCCATTAGTAGCGCATAAAGTCGCCCGCGCCGATCGCGAGGCTCCATCCACGTATCGCGTCTCGTCCGAGATATCCGGATTTTTCGTCTCTATTTTTTTTCGCGGTCCCGCGCGCTCCCCGTCGACGCTCCTACGAAATGAAAAAAACGTACGGGAGTCGCGGGACCAGCGAACCGCGAGCGAGCGACCAGCGGGAGCGAGCGAGCGAGCCCCGCGCGGCGTCCCGAGCGCTCCCCAACCGTGTCTACGCTACTCTCTCGAATGAACGAACGGTGGAGTCCAGCCCGCGGAGCGGCTCGATCCTGTCGACGCTAGTATATTTTCGAAAAAAAAAAACGAACGAACGGTAGAGAACGCGCGCGCGTAGCGCTCGCACTCTCGATCGCGACACCATTGAAACGAGGAACGATCGCGTTTCCACGATCGCCGCGATCGGCGCGCGCGGATAGCTCGCTCCTCGCTCCCTTGCCGAAACGCGCCCAGGGCGATCGCGCGTCGGCGCGACGCTGCGCAGCGATTGTTCACGCCGATCGTGTCGCGAGGCTCTTCGCTCCGTTTTAATCTCTCTGACACTCTTCTGTATTCCATCGACCGTAGCGCGA
>NW_012054943.1:0-1013 GCF_000956235.1 Wasmannia auropunctata | reverse complement strand
GCGCGCGCGCGCGCGCGCTCGTTTCCGTCAACGCCACGGAGTATCGCGGAATATCGCGTCGCTGTCGCGCGTGTTGAACGCCACGGCCGCAACGCACATTTCACAAGGATGCGGACGAGGATGCGGGCGAGGATGTCGAGTTGAACGTGAGGCACAAAACTTTTTCGGATCGTCCGGGGCGTCCACGCGCTCACCGCGTGAAATTGGCCGCACGTCGTGCGCGCGCGCGCGCATATACACACGCGGGTAGTACACACTCCGAACTCTTGTCCGTCCCGTAACGGACTTCACTCGGTCCGGATCGGGGGGAGAGGGGGGGGCGACGTGCGTCGCGTGCACGCGCGCCGTTTCCGCTCGCTTTAGGGTGCGCGTACCGGATCGCGAGGCAGCCGAGGCGCACGCTTGATCCTTGGGCTCGAACGCTCACCACGCACTCGTCCACACGTCGCGACGAACCAACGACAATTGAGAGCCCGCCGCTCGGCGCTCTCGTAGTCCCCACTACCGCTACCGCGGAGCGGCGCGCTAGTGCAGCCGGGGCGTAGAGGGGTGGAGGGGGCCGTGGAGTAGGCCGTGTAGGGGCGACGGGCGACCGTGACGCGAAGACGGCCGAGCGGCCGCGGACGCGAACGAGTGGAGAGTTCGAATGCGCGCCGCCCGTTTACTTCCTACTCTCCGCAGGATCGCCTAGAGCACGAACTTAGGATTCAAAACCTTCGGGCGACGTATTAATGTTCCCTCGGATTCTCCCGATTTCTTCTCTCCTACAGGTACGTGTGCATACCTAAGCCGAACGTTAGTTATACTTTGACTTTAGCGAAGCAGGAAGAAACCCGCTGCAGGAATCTGCCCGTGATATAGGATTTTTTCCGTCGTCGAATTGTGGCTTCTCTCTCTCTCTCTCTTTCTCTCTTTCCATTATGTCAAGTGTACTATGAGAAAGTATATAGCAATCGGTCTACGATTTCTTCCAATTATCTCGCGCGATCGAATAATAATCAGATAAATACACA
>NW_012054942.1:0-316 GCF_000956235.1 Wasmannia auropunctata | reverse complement strand
TATTTAAAAATAGTGGTTGGTTTTTCTAGTAGCTAAGGTATTTGTCTACAATATTACACCACTAATGTTTAAATTTCATTTGTTGTAAAATTGTTATAAAGAAACAAACACCAAAAAATGCAATTTTTTTTGGAAAAAAAGCGTTTTCCAGCTTATTTAAAGTTCGATTTTCGTGGCAATTTTTACTAATAAGTTTTAATGGTCGCTGATGACGAATCCGGGGTCAGATTTCCAAAATTCAAAATGGCGGATTCAAAATGGCCGATCAAACATTTTAAAAATAATATACTTTGATCAGAAAATATTTACTCGGGGG
>NW_012054941.1:0-1965 GCF_000956235.1 Wasmannia auropunctata | reverse complement strand
AAACATCTGTGCCTCTCAGAGGCCAATTAACTGACTCGACTCCACTTTTTGTAAAATTTTCAAATGGAAATAGAAATGACTGTTGATTTATATTTTCAACAATTACCATGTGATTCAGACAATTTCTATACTCACCACCGAGCGAAAAGTTCGAAAACTCGTGAATCTGATCGTGGATACCTCGAGCTCGAGAACACTCGAGAATCTCGAGATCAGCTGGTCCAGCGACAACGCCAAGATCGGCAAAATTCGCAAAAATCGCAAAATCACGAGCACGAAATAACAAAGTGATAACAGATGAAAGATGATCGTCACCGTCTCATAGGGCCATGAAAACGCGCAAGCGCAATACAAAGATCGGACTTGTGAACGCGGAATACTAATGTTGTTTTCATCATCATAGACGCTGTATGTCTATGACCGGGATAATCGGCGGGAAGGCGGGGGGAAGGGGGTTGTTGCGTGCGCGGGGAGGAGTTGCGTCGTCGCGTGTCGCGTGCGGGAGGAGTGAAGGAATTCGGCGTATTCCCACGAATCCCACGAGATCGGAGTAATTCAGTCGAGGAGGTAACCGCGCCAACCGTGGAATATCTTGGCGATTGTTTTCGCACGACGCGGATCCGCCTCGCGCGGATATAACATCGTAATGGCGACGCCGACCAACAGCAGCGGTAACCTCGTCGACGAGTTCGAGGAATCGTTTCAGGTAGAACGCATAATTTTACATAGTCTCGTGTTAGCGTTAATTTATCGTACCGCTTAATTGTTAATATTCATAATCGAGGAGCCTTTCCGACGTGGCATTTCCTCGCAAAAGTGACACGTAAAACTCAAAGTAGAATTGTCGCAATAAATTGGCCCACATTGTTGACGTACGCTGACGTTGTTATTGGTATTCTAGAACAATTTTTAAATAGAAATTTTTATTTATCCTTTTGTTTGAGAGTATATGTGATTGAATGTAATTGGAGGGTTTATCAATATTTTTCTTTAGGAAGTAATCGACAGTTTAAGGTATACAGACGAAATTTAACTATGTGATGCGACAAGAAATGAAAAATACTAGAAAAATAATTCTACGTAATAATAAATGTTTGTAGAAATAGTATAAGTCTTGATCTTTCGAATGGAGCATGTAAATTTGCTCAACTTTCTATAACTTGTTTAAGAACATGTAACTACCATGCTTGAAAGGATTTTTAAAAGAAACATTTATAAGAGTTAAATATAACAAAAATATAAAAATATATCTTGTGTGTGTATTTATTTTAGTTTTTTAGTATTATTTGATTCTAAATTTGCTTCCAAATATCTAAAAGATCATATCAACGTTGCTGAAATGTTGTAGAATGTCAATACAGGTTATTAAATCTCGATTGTCTCTTTCCAGCAATGTTTGAGTATTTTGACTAAGGACGAGGGATTGGGCAACAGCGGTACTGGTGCGTCTGGTGGTATGACAGTGGATAAAGACGAAGGTCGCGCGGAAATGGAACAAGCCACCATGAGGTTTATAGACCTGGCCAGGCAGATGGAGGCTTTCTTCCTGCAAAAGAGATTTCTTCTGTCTGCGCTGAAGCCCGAGCTGTTGGTCAAGGAAGAAATCAACGAGCTGAAATTGGAGTTGGGGCGGAAGGAGGACCTGATAAAAAGACATAACGACAAGATCGCCGTCTGGCAGAATATGTTGTCGGATTTGCAGGGATGGGCGCAGTCCCCTGCTCAAGGGCCAGCACCCAGTGGTAAGATAAGTAATGATAATAATAACAATTATCTAATCATAATAATCAAATAACTCAATAACATTGACATTAATAGGCTTACCCAATGGAAATCAAAGCGGGCAGAATCAGCAGGCGCAGAGTGGCAGCGGTAATGCCTCGATGCAGCAACAACAGCAAATACTGCAGCATCAGCAGCAATTGCAACAGCAATTGCAGCAGCAGCAGCAGCAGCAGCAACATC
>NW_012054940.1:0-915 GCF_000956235.1 Wasmannia auropunctata | reverse complement strand
CACAATGAGCTGCCGTTATCAAGAGGTTTTCTTGAATAATGGATGCTCCACAAAAGAATTTCTTTGGCCCGCTTGGTGCATCGCGGTACATCGTGGCGTGCCATGGAAATTCCGTGATATTTGGTCGGTACCCGCCTACAATGGTCGGTATAACGTCAGGAGGTATAGTGCCGCATACTAAAACAAACATTTCAGTTGGAGAAATAGTCTCTATGTACAAGAGAGCGTATTACTCGTGATTATACAGAAAAAGGAGATAATTCACAATTACTGTAACTCCATTGCGCGTCGTGATATTTTTATAATTAATGGGATGGGAAGGAGATTGAGATATATCAAAGTCACGTCAAAGTTTATTAAATATATTCGATATATTCGATGTGTATGTTTTCACTTAACAGTATATAAATTTATACACAGCACTTGCACAGTAATTAAAAATTGGATTTTAATTACTTTCATTAAAACTTTGGTACGTTAGGAAACAATTTCAAATCGTAACTTAAATAGAAACTATAATATTCATAGAATGATATAAGTATGCGAATTATCTCAATAAAGATAATGACATATAGAATTAACGTGCCAATTGTAAGAATATTTTTCAAAATTGTACTATTTATAATTGTACTATTGTTCCTTATTATTCCTTCATAGTTCTAAGACCACGTCCAAGGCTCTCTTGCTACATTATTTTTTCGTTTTGGTATTCTAACATCTATATTTGGATAATTTGGATCCTTGGTATTCGTATGTATAATAACTTTATCGTCCAAAACTTCAATTAATGTAGCATTATTTCTATCTAACGTGGTGTGAAACGCAAGTTTAGTATCATTAAAGTAAATATTTATCGTGAGCGGACCTGGAACGCATCGCATAGGTTCTGGTTCCCATTCACCATTTGTATTACAT
>NW_012054939.1:0-1391 GCF_000956235.1 Wasmannia auropunctata | reverse complement strand
GTAATAAGCGTACCTAAAATTGTGAAATTAATCTCATTTATCACATACATACAAAAAATTATTTTTCAAGTTCTTAATTGTTCCATTCAACAAAATTGCAACTTCACATAATTACGCATTCAACAAAGAATATAAATAATTTATCGATAGTATTAACTTAATGCTAAGGCACGAAATAAGTGCCTTGTTTCAATGAATGCGTATAATCGGTGGTACCAATCGAATCAAAATTAAAAAAAAAAAAATTAAGAACACCTCGTTTGAGACTCGTTTGAGCATAATTTATGCGTCTGACTTTGTTCTATTTTTAAAATAACATCTTGTACCCATGAAATATGCCTGGATACTTCTGTATATAATGAATATAAGTAGTTGTCGCAATGATAAGTCCCACCGTCTCGTATCGTACCGAGGGAAACGCTAACGATACCTCGAAGATACCACAAACCATTAGTTTTAAAAACTAATCCGCCGCCACTGTCACCGTCACAAACAGAAGAACCTGAAACAAAAAATGCTTTCGTAAGTTATCTTTTTACTTTTCATCTTTGCACAGAACAGTCATTCTTTTATTTGCTCTTTTCTTAGTTTCTCCTGTATAACTTCTGTATAAATAAAATAATTTCTTTTGTAAATATATTTCTGATGAATTTAATAAAAGAATGCAACACGTGCTAATTGATGTCACATAATTCATCATGTTACTAACCATTTGTGTAACCTGCGCAAAACTTATCATTAGTGATAAATTGTTCCGTACTAGCATTTTGGCTGGCGGATTTGCATTGACTGGTCGAAATTACAGGCACGGTCAGAGTCTGTAAGACTGCACTAGAGTCACCGAATGCGGTTCTACCGAATCCCGCTACCTTTCCGTAAGAGCCCGGTTCCAATACACTCCTGTCGCTTAAAGTGTCTATACATACGGGAACCAACCAAGTTGACAAGACAAACGGTGTGACGAGTTCTAATATCGCGATATCCCAGAGGTAATTTCCTATAAGTCCTAGATAATTGCGTACGATGTAAATATGTTTCACCTGCAAGAAGGCACATATGTAAACATTTATGATTGAAATATTCTGTATAAATTAATTTACATTGGAAATATACACTAGCAAACCTGATTCCTTTTAACGAGGTTTGGATTATGATAGGGATAATCGTAATCGCGAAAAACGTTTCCCGCTAATATATAAATTTGACTGGCGTCAATTAGCTGCCTAGTGTTCTCATCAAATACACAATGAGCTGCCGTTATCAAGAGGTTTTCTTGAATAATGGATGCTCCACAAAAGAATTTCTTTGGCCCGCTTGGTGCATCGCGGTACATCGTGGCGTGCCATGGAAATTCCGTGATATTTGGTCGGTACCCGCCTACAATGGTCGGT
>NW_012054938.1:0-447 GCF_000956235.1 Wasmannia auropunctata | reverse complement strand
GGCCATAGGAAAACTTGAGCGTGTTCACGCGTCACTCCATTCATCTGCGAATCGTTTTTCTCAACGTTCTTTCTATAAGAGACATCTCTCTTTCTTTCTCTCTTTCTCTCTCTCTCTCTCTCTCTCTCTCTCTCTCTCTCTCTCGACACGCGCTACTTCGCAACTACTTGGTACATCGACTGAACTTGTATTGACATTTCGTTCGTTCACGCAGCAGGCACTGCAAGAGAAATGCAATCGCGCCGAGCTGCAACTCGTAATAAGCACATTGTATGCAAATCGAAGATTATTCGCTCCTCTGTTGCGAACAGCGAACGCTAATGGAGCACAACGTAACGCAAACGATTACAAAATCAGCGTATGATCAACGTTACAGCTCATGCTCAACGATCGTTTAATAATCGCTTCGAATGCTTAATTTAATGATATATATATATATATATATAT
>NW_012054937.1:0-1112 GCF_000956235.1 Wasmannia auropunctata | reverse complement strand
CTGTGACCATCGGGTTCTGTTCATTATAATGTTGAATCGATAATTCATTATTATCGTATTTAACCGGAATAACTAAAGTTCACAAACTGCGCCAATATCGAGGATTCAATTTTGCATTATGTATAGCTCTCTTCCTCTTGGCTAAATACGCGGGTGGTACGCAGTATAGAGTATAACCGTATAATTCAATTATCTCATGTCTCTACAATTTTCTACCACGAAACTAACGCAATCCTGTTCCCGAAATAATAGTAGACTGTTATCGAAAGTATTGGGAATCAATGAATAAAGAGCCCGATATCGGGGGAGGGGGGAGGGGGAGGGGAGAGGCCGTTCGTTTTATTTTATGAAAATTTGGTGCCACGGAGGATATTAAATTCTTCGTGCTTATCGGAATTTTAGTCTTTATTTTAACGGCTTTTAATGCTTACCGGAGAGGAAAGGCAATAATAAAAACCAATAAAATTATAACCCACGTAGATTCCTCCGCTTTTTCTCCCTTTTCCCGCGCCCGCCGGTCACCACGCGACGCGAGTACGGCAATAATTGACTTTGCTTGTTCTTCGTTACCTCATAATAGAATTTTCTCTGCGGATCCATCCGTGCGTTATGGCGCGGCGAGCGTGAGACCTAACAGGAAATCACGTCAGCCCCCGCGAGTAATTAATCCTCGTCGAAGGTATATACCTCGCCCGGTAATTAAAGTTCAGGAGCAAGTAATCCGCGGAGCGTACTCGCAGTGCTTTCTTCCCGCTTTCGACCGACCCGTATATATCGCGCCGGCCGCCCGCGTATTTCACGGCGCGGATCTGCTTATTATCGAGGATCGAGATTAATGGAACCCCGTTTCGGGCACGCCGAAGCGGCTCTAACGTATCTTCCGAGAGAGAGAGAGAGAGAGAGAGAAACGTCCAAGAAGCTTCCCCGACCGTGAAAATGCACCTGATCTCAACCGTTGAATTTTCCACCGCGGCGTTCCGTGAACCGTGAATCGCGTAATGAAATTAACAGTGCATGGGCTGATTCGCCGCGCGCCGGGATGCTGTCGATTGATTTGAAGTTACTACGTGCTATGACAGGCGACACGTATATGTGTGTGTATGTGTGTGTGT
>NW_012054936.1:0-2081 GCF_000956235.1 Wasmannia auropunctata | reverse complement strand
CCTCTGATCCCGGGTTTCGTCGATGAACAGTCGGTGACGACGACGCTTTTATACCGTCCAATAAAACCGAGACCCAATAACCACGCGACCGCTGCGGATATCCGGGAATTATGAGCTTTCGTAAGCCGCGGAAGCTCGCGGGCTAGTTTGGTCGGTGAAAAACTTTTGCAGCGCCTCCTTCCCCCTTTCTTCTTTTTCTCCTCGCAACGATCATAAGGCGAGGAAGAATGACGCGATCATAACCGACCGTTTATACTCGCATCTCGAGGTTGAATGCTTTTCTCTCTCTCTCTCTCTCTCTCTCTCTCGAAAGAGAGAGAGAGAATTGCGAGGACACGGGAAGGCGGAAAGGCGGGGGAGTACGAGGCAGGTTAGGAGCAGCGAGAGGGGATGAGGAGAGATTTTAACGACTCTCGTTGCTCTCCAACTCGCGGCGATCCCGCTCGGCTTAAGCAAATTGCCGAGGGAATTGCGCCTCAGTCACTTGCCTTCCACCCGGTTATTCCGATAATTTGCTTGCCGGTGGCGGCGAGAAAAGAGCCTCAGCAGCCGAAATATTGCCGATGCTACCGTAGATATCGCCGCAATCGCGAAACGTCGAAACGTAATAGACGTCGTCATAGAGAATTGTCTATAGTCGAACGTATAGAAATAATATGTAAAAAATTCTCAAATTGTTCTTATAATCAACAATAATATGTTACTAAAAAAAATTAAAAAATTTTATTCTCTTTCATTTCAACAACTGTCACGATGCGTATCATTCCCTCTTTCTCTCTATTTCTCTCTCTATATAAACTTCAGTCTTTTAAAGCTACAAAATACTTTCCGGTCTTTAATATGTTTCGTCGGGCAAGTGACAAAAATTTCATGACGCCACTCGTCGCGACCTGTGAAAAACGACCGGCGACTTTGTCGCAAAGCGGCTCGAGTCTACTGGCAAAGCACCGCCTCTCTCTCGTTTTGCATAAATGTTTATACATTCGCAGCTTCCTCTTACGCCGGCACTGTGCCGTGTGAGGTACACGAGGCTCATATGGCCTCCGGATAAAAGAGCGCACGGGAAAAGAAGCGAAGATTGAATAGCAGACGCGCGGAATAAGTTCACTTGCGTTCTCAAGCGAGTGTTGTATATCCTGTGTATTTTGGAAGTGAGCCAAACTCTTAAAATTTCGTCTAGATCAATTTAAATTTATCTGTAAGTGATTTTTAGTCAGAGACGTTTTTAGTGAAAAACGTGTCAAATGTCATTATTATAAACATCCTTTTTACGATATTTAAATCGCTAAACATATATAACGAAAGAAATTTATTCATCTGATTATTTTATCTGTCAAAATGATCTTACAAAAACGAACGAAACAATTGTTTTCTTCCCATATGAGGTATTAAAACGCAAAAAGAAAGTCACGCAATCGACGCGTCGATACAAATAAAATTAGGACTTATCTTTGTGATCTTTCAAAAACCGGAAATAAGCTACGCGGTCTCTGTAAAAGAACCGTGTTCACCGCTCGACAAAGGGAAACGTTTCCCGAATCGACTTTAGCCGTTTCCTCTTCCTTTGAATAGTCCCGGTCGTCTTCTTCCTCTCTGCTTGGCGATGCCACGGAGCAGTCTGCATCCATGAATATTTTAGGGACGAACAGGTCCGAAATGGCGGATCCTCACCCGCGGGATTCGGCCTATCCTAACGTCGGTCATACTTCACGCCAGGACCCTCGGGGAAATCGACCGTCTTCCCCAGGACCGACTATGTGATTCGCGAAATGCCCGCGACATTAGAGACATGTCTTCGGTGAAAAAGGTCTCTACTCGACGACCATTTGACGCGTCGCGTGTCGGAAATCTTTTTTTCACTGCCCTCACAATTTCAAAGTGTCCTCTCTTCGGTTCATTATTTAATCGGATTATTATTATTCGTCTTACCAAGAGAACGTTTATTCTCAACGCTTTTTTCTCTCTTTATAAGACGGATTATTACTCCCAAGATCCTTTCCACGACAAGATTCGAATGGCATCGATTTTTTTAGACGACAAAAAAGCTCTTCGATTACGACTTTGAAATTCCAGTCCTCGTA
>NW_012054935.1:0-378 GCF_000956235.1 Wasmannia auropunctata | reverse complement strand
TATACGCCGGGACCAAGACCGAGAAGAAACTCGGAATCATCTCGCGCATCCACCAGCAAAAAGAGGAAGACCAGGTCCTCGCCAGAAGAGGATGATGATAATGGCAGGCACCCAGTGGGCAAATTTACTGATGATCAAAGACAAGAGGTTGAGAATCTTGTTAGCCAGGTTGAGGAGCTTTCTTCTACGGATATGGCTGCCCTTGTCAACGAGTGGCTGGGGGAGGTTGAAGAACTTCGTCGGAAATCCCAGAATATCAAGGGATCCTTCACCCGGAAAATAAAGGTGAAAGTGGCGGCATCCGCTAAGGCGGCGAAGATCTTAGCCATGAGAGCCTCTATGGAGGGAGACGTGGGATTCCTGCGGACGAAGTTATTG
>NW_012054934.1:0-823 GCF_000956235.1 Wasmannia auropunctata | reverse complement strand
TTTTTTCCCCTCGTAATCGGCGATACGCTCGCCCGACGAAACCGCCCGCCCGAACGGAGGACGTTGCGCAGCGACCCAACCGACGAGAGAGCGGAGCGATCGCGCGTCTTTCGGAAGAGAGCTCGCTCCCTCGGCGCCGACACCGCGAACGAAACGACCGCGCGAACGCGAGGCTACGGACGTCTCGTCGTCCGTCTCGAGGTTCGCGCGAGAGAGAGAGACGAACCCGCGCTCCTCGAGGCAGATTTCTTCCAGATACGCGCGCGCGCGCGGATTCACCCGCGTCGGCGAATCCGATCGACCGTATCGGAAACGGCCTTACCATTGGATATCGCGATAACTGTGCACCTCCTCACCGTCGTACAATTTTTTCCATCCGAGGGAAGCGAGGAGGAAGCCGAGAGGGCACGCGCGGATGCGTGGTCGCGAGGATCGCGCCGACGGATCGTTCGGTTGCGATGACACGACGACGTTATAATTCCCCCCCCCCCTGTTTAGAAGGTATACGTTTGTAAACATTTTTCACGTAGATTTGTACTCATTTTTTTCTCTCTTTATTTCGTACTCACTTGTTTTTTTTTTTTTTACCGTCAAGTACGATCGAAAATTACACATTTGACAGATACGTAATATTTAATTAACAAAATAATAATTTGTACATTGCAAACCAACTGCATTGATTATATATAGGACCGTACGAAGCGGCACGACGGAGACTCTGGCGATCGAAACTGTTCGTTTTTCGTAAGGCTCGTTAAAAAACAAATAAAAAAGTTTTTTGTTATTTTTTACCAACCAGTCGTTTTCGGCCGTGGCATCCTAG
>NW_012054933.1:0-442 GCF_000956235.1 Wasmannia auropunctata | reverse complement strand
GCACTATTCCTAGCGAGCGGAAAATAACGAGATTCTATCTTTATTTTTTGTTTAGGTCGGAGTTGCCACGAGGAAGAAGTCGATCGCGCGAGAGAGAATGAAAGAGTCGCTCGCGTGGTTCCGAGGAGGAACGTACCAATTGCTGAATATCGTCGTGGAAAACTAAAATTTATATATTACAAATTGTCCGATCGAAAAAAAATTTTTTTCCCCTCGTAATCGGCGATACGCTCGCCCGACGAAACCGCCCGCCCGAACGGAGGACGTTGCGCAGCGACCCAACCGACGAGAGAGCGGAGCGATCGCGCGTCTTTCGGAAGAGAGCTCGCTCCCTCGGCGCCGACACCGCGAACGAAACGACCGCGCGAACGCGAGGCTACGGACGTCTCGTCGTCCGTCTCGAGGTTCGCGCGAGAGAGAGAGACGAACCCGCGCTCCTCGA
>NW_012054932.1:0-438 GCF_000956235.1 Wasmannia auropunctata | reverse complement strand
AACACGGTACACATACAGCCAAATAGCATAAACACGATGACCGAAACTGATCGAACTGATTGTAAGTGGTCTCAAAGTCTTTCTCAAAGATTATAAGAAATGTTTTAAAAATTATAATTACGTCATAAATACTTTACCGGCGTGCAAGTCGACAACCGAATATAATTTTGGCACGTCAATCATTGATTAATTAATATTTGTTAGATATATACAATACATTTTTTTATTTTATATATATATATATATATATATATATATATATATGTATATATTTGTATGTACTGCCCAACTATAATCTGATAAACGATGAACATGAACAGTGGGGTCGTCCCCTTCATCTATCGAGTTACTTACCGCGATCACAACGCAATAACTGCACGTTTTCTTTAAAAATGCAATGAGCAAGATAGGTGGAACACAACTTCTAAGAACTGCTCA
>NW_012054931.1:0-484 GCF_000956235.1 Wasmannia auropunctata | reverse complement strand
TGCTACACTTACTACTCGTACTATCCAATATACCGATAATCATGATGGATGCGCTTGGCACAAGTAATTATTATCCACTAATCTCATTTAATACATCGCGTGCAGTACCGACATGTACGAAGCTGATGCTTTCATCACCTAGCCGAAATAAAACGATAAATTTTATTCGCATAATAGATGGCACATTATTTTCTGCTTTGTTTTAAATAATAATAAATATCTTGACATTTCATGTTATCTGCATGATGTTCTTACGCTCGTAAATCCTTCCAGAGAAAGGTCCATGACGTTTCCAGCGGTGATCGTCAATCTCTTCTGCGATCTTAATATCACAAATAACAAAATCCGACACTCGGCAGGTGTCATGTTATACCAGAGCGCCTCGTAGACTGCATCGCCAATTGATTTGCTCTGCAGAAAAAGAAAGGCAACAGCTTACAAACTCGAAAGGAACAAGTCTATCAATTTATCTGAATTCGATTTC
>NW_012054930.1:0-505 GCF_000956235.1 Wasmannia auropunctata | reverse complement strand
TAGATGAGTTATTATGAACAGTCGGATTGTTTCCGAATCGATCGGAAAGTATCCGGTACCTCTCGAGCTGTCGAAATGTTGATTCCGATCGGAATAAGTAATGATACTTTGAAAAGCTATGTTACATCCAGCATCATAACCTCATATTTTCCCTAAAAAAAAAACAAGAATATAAATGTAAGTATTATATGCAAGTATTAATTTACATATCTCGAATTCTATATATAAGGGGTTTTTAAGTCCTAATTGATTTCAAATTTTAAAGCTAAACTAAAGTTAATTAAACTCATGAATAAATATGTACTTGTTATTTTTTACATAATCCCTTCTAGTGGACATAGTGGATAATATCATAAGTGATAATGGTAAATAAATATTGAAAATATTGTAAATATGAAATAAATAATATCGAATTGTTTATATCTTTATTATTAGTTTATATCTTTATTATTAGTGATATACCTTTATTATATTTACACGTCTGTATATATATATATATATATAT
>NW_012054929.1:0-432 GCF_000956235.1 Wasmannia auropunctata | reverse complement strand
TAACTTTAGAAATTGGATCGCGGTTAGGGTATGTGTCATTAAATAGATTTGCGACGTCTTGGTGAGATCTCATTTTATCACCATACCCCCGCATCATAAGAATAGTAATTCTCTCTGTGTTAGTTAGATGCATTTTTAATAGTAATCAAAAATGTAATTTGTTGAAAAATTAAAAATTTTATATATAGAAATTAAAAGAGTGTGACCGCCTTTTGATAATTAAAAACAAGAGTTATCGTCCTTGGCGTACTCGTATAATTAAAAAAGATCTGAGAAAACCGCCGTTTCTTATCATTTTTTCTATATAAAATTTTTAATTTTTCCACGAATTACATTTTTGATTACTATTAAAAATGCATCTAACTAACACAGAGAGAATTACTATTCTTATGATGCGGGGGTATGGTGATAAAATAAGATCTCACCAAGACG
>NW_012054928.1:0-418 GCF_000956235.1 Wasmannia auropunctata | reverse complement strand
TAGAGAAGCGCGACCGGCTTATGGCAGTATCGCAAAAGTACTAGAAAATATTAAAAATGACGTCGAATGACCAATCATAAGTTTGATTTATTCGGCAGCCATTTATAATAGCGATAAATCAATCTTATGATTGGCCATTTGCGTGTCCAATCAGGACTCGTAACACCGGTCGCGCTTCTCTGATAATCTAGGACTCTAGTCTCGCTTAGCGCCAGTTCATAGTTACAAGTTACTAGTTCAGTTAGTTACAGTCTGAGGGCGCAGATGGCCTATTTCTTTACTTCTGTATTATTCTTCCGATGCTGTGTGGAGAATAAAGGTTCTTTTGATTTCAGTACGAAAAATATTAAGTCCTTTCTTCGACCCTATCACTTTCGAATCGCGAAACTGTCCGATAGACAGTAACTTTAAAAATTGG
>NW_012054927.1:0-444 GCF_000956235.1 Wasmannia auropunctata | reverse complement strand
CTATAATTTGTTACGTTGTGGCGATTGCATCGCCACTACCTCGAAGTTAGCCCGCGCTTTAAAATATTCGTTACTTATGAAATCTGCGAAACATCTGCGAAACATCTGCGAAACACACGATTAGATGGTGACACGGTAGGATCAGCTGTTCGCCACACAAAAAGAGGTCACGATAACTTAAAAAACATGTTGACGCAAACACGTGGAAAACAGCAAGGCGGAAGAGACGAGAGAGGTTTAGCGACCGCGCGATGGACAAAGGAGGGGATTCGGTTGAAACACTCCGACGCAATCAGACGTGCTGATTCTATATCGTACATTCGAATAAAGTGAATTTAGTCTCGATACTCCTCAAAATTGTAATACTTATTATTCGGATATCATCCTAGCACAAGACTAACGAATAGAGTACTCTGATCCTGGCGCTACATATCCACACGCACA
>NW_012054926.1:0-417 GCF_000956235.1 Wasmannia auropunctata | reverse complement strand
TAGAAAGAATAAATCAACTTGTGTATGCGACATAAGAAAAAAAAGTATATTTTTTCGAATTTAGCTACACTATCTTTCAAATAAACGACTATTTTTACAAATATATACCATGTTCGAAAAATTTATTTTCAGAGTTAATAAACTATAATTTGTTACGTTGTGGCGATTGCATCGCCACTACCTCGAAGTTAGCCCGCGCTTTAAAATATTCGTTACTTATGAAATCTGCGAAACATCTGCGAAACATCTGCGAAACACACGATTAGATGGTGACACGGTAGGATCAGCTGTTCGCCACACAAAAAGAGGTCACGATAACTTAAAAAAACATGTTGACGCAAACACGTGGAAAACAGCAAGGCGGAAGAGACGAGAGAGGTTTAGCGACCGCGCGATGGACAAAGGAGGGGATTCGGT
>NW_012054925.1:0-424 GCF_000956235.1 Wasmannia auropunctata | reverse complement strand
TGTCTAGTAGAACACAGATTATGATCTTTGATATATTATAACTATAACTATTATAATTATTATTTGAAAATATTTCAATCGGCATAAGTCTATATTTGTTAGAAAGAATAAATCAACTTGTGTATGCGACATAGAAAAAAAAAGTATATTTTTTCGAATTTAGCTACACTATCTTTCAAATAAACGACTATTTTTACAAATATATACCATGTTCGAAAATTTATTTTCAGAGTTAATAAACTATAATTTGTTACGTTGTGGCGATTGCATCGCCACTACCTCGAAGTTAGCCCGCGCTTTAAAATATTCGTTACTTATGAAATCTGCGAAACATCTGCGAAACATCTGCGAAACACACGATTAGATGGTGACACGGTAGGATCAGCTGTTCGCCACACAAAAAGNGGTCACGATAACTTAAAAA
>NW_012054924.1:0-322 GCF_000956235.1 Wasmannia auropunctata | reverse complement strand
ATTAGCACACTCACATGCATAATGGGTCACGCCGGAAACACCGATACTGTTTGGTTTATACCTCAAAAAACATCTATATGTTGTACGAGAAATATGTCGGGATGAAACTTTTAGTTTAAGGACATTTTTTTCGTTCTTAACATACTCTATGTTTAATTTACCATTTTTATCTACCATCTCTGCCAAATACGACACAGATTGTGAAAGTTAGTACGAACCGGTAAATAAAATTTTCAAATCTTTTTCGGTCATTTCCGGAAAATCCAAAAGATCATCGGATGTAATATTGCGAAAAAGGAGTTTTCGGCGAAACCATCCTTTT
>NW_012054923.1:0-675 GCF_000956235.1 Wasmannia auropunctata | reverse complement strand
TCGCAACCCATCGCAATCTTCGTATTCGTAACGTGATTGGTAGATAACCTCAAATTTAATCTCCTACAGATGGCGTTATATTCATATTTGTGTATTTCAAAAGTTAAAAAAAAAGAATCACACACATACACACACACACACAAAGATGTTATGTTCCTACATCTCTACATGATAAAAATAATCTAAAATTATTGTATTTACATAAAATTGATTGTTTATTTCAATCCATGTTTAAAATTTTACATCAAAATATATAAGTGATATAATACATATTTATTTCTATTTTTTCATTTGTAACAATTATAAATAATATATTAGCTTATTATTAATAATAGTAGTATCTTTTACATACAATGAGTTATACATACAATTCTTATCTCTTAAGGATAGGATACTTGCATGACAAGAAACGTATGATAAGAAATCAACCTTTACGGTTGATTTTTTTTCATTATCTCAATAATATTTTTGTGTCAAAGATGCGAAAAACATTACTTTACTATCGAATAATAATTCAAACTTTACTCACAATTTCACATTATATTATATTAATGTTTTGGTCATGAAAGAATTAATAATTCTATTACATTGCACATTATTATTTTGTAAAGCAATCCTTTATATAATTATCACAGACAAAAAAAGAGAAAAAAATTGTAGCCTTATTGTGTGTGT
>NW_012054922.1:0-305 GCF_000956235.1 Wasmannia auropunctata | reverse complement strand
AAAGAAAGAAGAAATTGTTTCATCTTCTCTAATTCTTTTGTAAAAATAATTAAAGCGACAAATTTTGTTTAGCTCCCCAAGAGTCTAAAAATATAACTCTAAAAAAATGTACACATTTATAATTGTGAGCGTACCTAAAATTTTCAATAAGTGCAAAAATATAGAAGGTATATAGATACACGGAAAGAACGATTTTGCTGGAAGGTCTAAAAATTGTTCTGAACATAATTTTATTAGATCATCAAAATAATTTTGTTGGAAACTCAAAAATGATAAGCATTACTGCTGTCTCTTATACACATCTC
>NW_012054921.1:0-2133 GCF_000956235.1 Wasmannia auropunctata | reverse complement strand
TTATCGTTTGAAATGTTAAACGTCATGTAAATGTCATTTTAAATTGGCATTTTTAATTGGAATTTTATGTTTGTATATTATCATCGTAGTTACATAGCAGCGTTGCAACGAATCGTTCAACGGCTCTTTTACTCGTGTTTTCTCGTGTGTTATATTTGAGTCCTACAGAATTGACAATCTGAAAAAAGTGGTGAGTATAATTTATATATATATATATATATATATATATAATGTTATATAAAAAATTTGTTATATAAAAAATGTTACTTATTTCAATTTAATCTAATTATTTATTTAAATGCTTTAGAAAATAACAACGCGAAAGAGTCGGATTCTCAGAAGTGGGAATCCAATAAAGCTGACAATCCGAGAGAACAGTCTAACTGTAAGAGGAGCAGAAGGATAGGCATCGAGTCCCGATGGAGCAACACCTTGGGGTGAACATAATTTCTTACCAATACAAAATAATAATTCTTCCGCATTTATTTGCAATTGTTTTATTTTGTTAAAGGTAATTAAAGAAAGAACAAATCAACTTAAAAGCTTTATAAAAGCTTATTCTTAAAAAGATTTTTTCGGAAAATAGATTATAATCTATTTAAATGTTCCGCGAATTATGATTTGAAAGGTTAATCATTTTTAATACGTATATATTTCGAGTGCATATCTACACCGTCGATGCATGTTCGGAACGAAAATTACATCTGCTTACGTTTCTATAGAAAGCCAATAATAATGTAGCCTCTGTTGTTATTCATTCCAATCACAGTAATTATTTTAACGTTGAGGAATATTAAGCAATTTTCGACAGTAACGTACGAAAGTGTAAAACTTACTCCAAGTTACAAAATCAAGTGAATCTCGCAATTCTTGAGTACCACCATGTCCATTAGACCTTATTAGAGAAATTTTTTAGCCATGACTTTAAGCTCTTTGGACTTAATACCGGGGAAATATTCCTTTCCATTTTCGTCCACGAAATCGGCGTATTTTTTCGTAAAGAGTTCTTCAAATCCCACATCCGCCGCTATCTTCTGCGAAATTATCGACGTAAACACAGTGGATGTCACTGGTATTCCGTACTTAGGTCCGAGAAGATCCCTACATCGAGATTTGTTATAAATTACATATGAAATGTTGATTAATTGATTAACGTATTAGATATTAAATTAATCGAAATAAAGTAAAAAAAGTTAAAAGTGGTTCTTGTATCAATAATGTTACGGTAATTTATTAATAAGATAAAATGAGATTTGTTGATAAAATAAATTAAAATTTGATCTATATAGAATTTGTCAAATTCTATATTCTTATAAACATATAAATAATTATCAATAATTCTCAGATGTTAAGAAAGCTCAAGAATGACAGATTATCTACATTATTCGGATATAAGATTTATTATTCAAAAAATAAAATATTTCTACTTTGCTATGAAAAAAATTTTTTAAAGAATTTTGAACTATAAAGCAAAGAATCAATAATTTCATGTATTCTTTACGTGCGAACTAATTTCTTAACACGTAAGTCATACCTGGTTTTCAGAATATCCTTGCCTAATCCGTACCCTCGATAAACGGGGTTTACGCTAAGCCCAAAAGCATATAGATACTTGTCAATTCCGTAATATTCGTACGTCATCTTCGTTGCACCACCCATGACTTCGTACGTACGTTCAAACTTCTCTGATGTAAACTATAACGATTAGCAATACGAACTGATTATTAGTTACATAATCGTATATTGCGACAACATATAGTATTGGATAATGTATAGAAAGGAAACAAAAAAACACAATTGGCTCAATACAAAGCTCTTCGATATATTACAAAAGACGAAGAACGCCAATACGAAGATCAAAACACTTGACAATTAATTGTTACATAATAAGTGTAGAAATATTTATACACTCTGATATTTGCTTGTTTATCATCTGTTTTTGTATGACATTATATTGCTAACGCTCTTACAATTAAAATATAATATAATTATATTACATTATTACATATTATAATAGTAAACAAGTGTACATAATTGTATTATATTCACTTGTAAAGACTTTTATAATAAAATTTGCACGATAGAATAAATTAAAAATGGCAACCAAATTCACTAAAAAATAATGTAACTAAC
>NW_012054920.1:0-1723 GCF_000956235.1 Wasmannia auropunctata | reverse complement strand
CGATGAACGCGGCTATAGATATACCTTGCGCGAGTAATAGACGCCATAGCGTGCTTACGTCTTGTACAAATAAAGGGTCATTTTTCACATCTCCAAATGAAATAGAGAAATTATATATTATTACATGTAATAATAGAGAAATTTAATTAACTGTAAGTATTAAATTGGTTAGTGATTAACATCAGTGCCTTTAGTATTCAAAATTAAAGTAATTAATCACTAATTTAATACTTACAGTATTAGATGACTCTAAGGGAAATGAACAGGTGCAACGTGTAATTATAGAATATAATTATTTTTCTTCTCGTTAGAATTTATTCTAAAAAAGAAAGTTTGCCCGATCTTTTTTTTATTTACTTCAAATTATTTTTTTTTAGCTTACAATTAAATTCACGAATGTAAATAAGGCCGTCACTAAAGGAACGCTCTGTTTTCGAAAAATCGATGAAACTTACTTAAACAGCTACAGGTCGGTTCTTTAGCTAAGATGTACGTGCACACATGTTCAATCGCGTCTTCGTACCGGTCCTCGAGTATCTCTTGAATTGTGAACTTCATCAACTTCCCGTCCTTATCCGTCTTCTCTGTGTGTTTCCACAATTTAGGTGACTTGCCTGATGGTCTGAAGCACTGAATCTTGTCTATCTTCTGTAGATCTGCTCTGATAAGTGGTACCCTTTACCCAAGGCTTTTGTATGTAAAATCGTGTCAAAGGATACTTTGTTCAAACATCGCAAAAACGTACGATCTCTAACATTAGTGACATTCCAACCACCGTCCGTTGCTTGTTAAATGGCTGATCCCTCAAAAAAATAAGCTACTTATAGTGCGCTTTAGAAGTAATTTCGCTCATTACTCATCTAGCAATGACTTGCTGAATGCACACAGGATTTTATTTGCCTCTTAAACAAAACCTATTTAAACGTCACTTAAGTATTACGTAAAATTTTAATTATTAGCATATACTTAGTGTTTAAACGCTTTGCATATATTTCGCATTATCTCTTTCTTTTAGTATCTTAATGATAACCGAGCGATTAAAGGCGCAAATCATTTAGTGGCGTTGCCATTATTAATTTGTCAAGGAAAATATTTTACGTTTATTTTATAATTTTTAATATTTTAAAATGTCAGCGACAAACGTGCTGACATTCAAAACTCGATGCTGATTTTTGGAGTGTAAATTTAAACTATCGCGCGGTTTTTACCGATAATCCACCAAACGGGTAATGGAAGCTCAGTATCCAGAGGATTTGAAAATCCAAAGACGGGAAAATACGGGCTCACTGTACCCAGTGCATTCTTAACATAGCAGTGACACGAGGGCTCAGTGGCTTTTACGTGACGAGTGTGGGAGATGATTGCCCAGTATCCCGACGGTGTAAAAATCCAACGACGAGAAAGCGCAATCAAAGACATATTTTATAAAAACTTATTATACTTAAGAAGATTTTTTCAAAAATTAAATTGCGTTATAGTAAATATCTATTTAAAAGATGAATTAAAAGTTCCGCGATAAGAATTATCGTTTGAAATGTTAAACGTCATGTAAATGTCATTTTAAATTGGCATTTTTAATTGGAATTTTATGTTTGTATATTATCATCGTAGTTACATAGCAGCGTTGCAACGAATCGTTCAACGGCTCTTTTACTCGTGTTTTCTCGTGTGTTATATTTGAGTCCTACAGAATTGACAATCTGAAAAAAGTGGTGAGTATAAT
>NW_012054919.1:0-664 GCF_000956235.1 Wasmannia auropunctata | reverse complement strand
TCTCATCGTAGTTACATGGCAGCATTGCCATGAGTTATTCATGGCTCTTTTACTCGTGTTTTTGCGTGTGTTTTATTGGCAGAATTCTAATGAAATTGACAACCTGAGAAAAAGTGGTGAGTATAAATTAATTTTTATATATAATGTTATATAAAAGTTTTATCTATTTCTATTTAATCTAATCGTTTGTTTAAATGCCTTAGAAAATAACAACGCGGAGGGGTGTCACATCGAGACAATCCAATTGAAATTGACAACCCGAGAAAACAGTCTAACAGTATAAAGAGGAAGAAGAGGTATCAGGCTCCGACAGAGCAACCTTGGAATAAATACAATTTCTTATCCATACAAAATAAGTTTTTTCGTATTTATTCAGAATTATTTTATCTCACAATCAGTAAATAATTGTAAAAAAAGAGAAAATCAACTTAAAAATCTAAAGATTTTATAAAAGATTTATTCTTAAGAAGATTTTTTTCAGAAAATAGATTACATTACAGTAAATATCTATTTAAGAGATGAATTGAAAGTTCCGCGAATTATCTTTTGAAATGTTAATTATTTTAAATATCTGTATATTTCGAGTGCATATCCGAACGTCGTGGATGTTCGGAATGAAAGTTACGTCTGCTTGTCTTTTTCTACAAAAATGTTACAAGCCGAT
>NW_012054918.1:0-445 GCF_000956235.1 Wasmannia auropunctata | reverse complement strand
CGCTTATGTAAACGTCAAAAAAACGCTCATTAAACTTCTCATTTTCGCCAGGGAAGACGTAGATTAAGAAATACATATATTCTCAATACTGCGAAAAAATAATGCAAACCATAACACCGGTCTGTGAGACTGCTACAATTTTTCAAACGTTTTATATTTTACACATTTCCAGCGAATGACAATAAGACTATCACAGCGTTTCGTATGAACAAATGGCATATGAAGGTACTATGAGTTTAGAGTGTCTCTTGTGAATATTAAGGATGTTTAGTATGTACTTACAATAGTAGCAAAAAGTTAAAGAATTGATTTTGACGAATATGCTCTTCTCATATAGTTTGAGTAATAAGGATTGTGCAGAATGTTATCATTTATTCAGAACTAGAGCGCAGAAATGTTTTTGTTGAGAAATGTTTTGTTTTTTTCCTGAGAATTTTCGAATTCT
>NW_012054917.1:0-329 GCF_000956235.1 Wasmannia auropunctata | reverse complement strand
ATCTATAAACGTTTTAAGAATTGTCAATAAACGCTAAACGTCAAGTAAACGTTGTACAAACTGTCAAAAACGCTGTATACAAACGCTTTTGAAACGCTGCAGCGTTGCAATTTCCGCTCTAGGCACTTTTTACAGACTGTTTCTAAATTTTAAACAAACTGCTACAAACGCTTATGTAAACGTCAAAAAAACGCTCATTAAACTTCTCATTTTCGCCAGGGAAGACGTAGATTAAGAAATACATATATTCTCAATACTGCGAAAAAATAATGCAAACCATAACACCGGTCTGTGAGACTGCTACAATTTTTCAAACGTTTTATATTTTA
>NW_012054916.1:0-597 GCF_000956235.1 Wasmannia auropunctata | reverse complement strand
CTAAAGCAATCCAAAGTTATAAGGATTTTAATTTGAATTTTTAGGTTAGATTTGGCCATAAAATTCGAAAATTCTTAGGAAAAAAGCAACAAAAACATTTCTGCGTTCTAGTTCTGAATAAATGATAACATTCTGTACAATCCTTATTACTCAAACTATATGAGAAGAGCATATTCGTCAAAATCAGACCTTTAACTTTTTGCTACTATTGTACATACCAACATCCTTAATTTTAGTGTCAAGTATATATGTATACATATATCTTAATAATATAAATATAAATATTTAAAAATAAATATATATATATATATACAAAGTGTCCCATTTTAATGTCCCACCCCAAATAACTTTTTTATTTTTGATCTTAGAAAAAAATGTTTCAGACAAAAGTTGTATGGCTTTGAGGGGAATAAGATGGTGTCATTAGTGACCTTGTATGAATAGTTGCTCGAAGGTCATGTGAAGGTTACTTTCAATTTCTTAAATGGAACCATCTACTTTTTATTGCACATTCTTGTAGATCATTTCGAGAGCTTTTCAAAACACATAGATAAAATGTTTTTTGGTTAAGTAAATCTCGAGTTATAAAGCTTGAAA
>NW_012054915.1:0-315 GCF_000956235.1 Wasmannia auropunctata | reverse complement strand
ACAAACGACCGAGAGCCACGACTTATATCGTTGATTTAACAGTTGTCAATTATTTTCCTCGTCGTATTGTAAATCGTCTACGCTTCCACAGTTATAGATATTCCTTTAATATTGCACGGAGAGATTTTTTTTTAATTTACCCTGCAAATCATGTTAATTGTGGGACAATATAGTATTTAGGAAAATTTTACTGTGCACTACAATAAATTTGACAGTAGTAAAATACAGTAAAATTTATTGTAGTGCACAGTAAAATTTGCCTAAATACTGTATTGTCCCACAATTAACATGATTTGCAGGGTAAATTAAAAAAAA
>NW_012054914.1:0-435 GCF_000956235.1 Wasmannia auropunctata | reverse complement strand
CTTTAAAAAAAAGAAAAAGATTACGCTAAGTATATAAAAAAATATCGTACCTTACATCTTTCCTAAACCTAAATATTATTTTAACAAATAAAACTTGTCCAAAAATAAATATGAGATCATACAAATTGCCAAGTATTGATTAGACATAGAAACAAAAATGTTTTTTTAATTAACTGCTTAACCATCCAAAAGTATATGCAGCAAAAGTTTAATGCCATTGTCTTTCCAAATATTTTTAAGTTTCATAAAACAGGCTTAAAGTGACTATTTTGACCAATGGGATCAAAGTAAAGCAAAAACTTGTCCCCGTTTTTTTATATATATCTTATCAATTAAATTATTAATGCAATGCGGGCACGCCAAATTTTTATAATTAACTTTCAAGTTTTATTTAACTTTTTCGTCAACCATATATAGATCGGAAGAGCACACGTC
>NW_012054913.1:0-392 GCF_000956235.1 Wasmannia auropunctata | reverse complement strand
GTAAAATTTTTTTATTTTAAGTAAAAGTGTTTGCACTGAGAAAAAAAATTACTTAAAACAAAAAAATTTTACTTGCTTCAAGAAATTATTTTTTTGAGGGGTACCTGAAACATATTTATTTGTTTTAAGTAATTTTTTTTCATAGTGTATAAATTAATATACATCTACCAAAACTCTTTAAAAAAAAAGAAAAAGATTACGCTAAGTATATAAAAAAATATCGTACCTTACATCTTTCCTAAACCTAAATATTATTTTAACAAATAAAACTTGTCCAAAAATAAATATGAGATCATACAAATTGCCAAGTATTGATTAGACATAGAAACAAAAATGTTTTTTTAATTAACTGCTTAACCATCCAAAAGTATATGCAGCAAAAGTTTAATGCC
>NW_012054912.1:0-598 GCF_000956235.1 Wasmannia auropunctata | reverse complement strand
TAGCTACTTAGCAGCTGGATTCGAGTTCACTGACATTTCGGAGCACGCGCGATACGAGTCCTGTTTTGTGTTCGCAAACACGACGGTAAACGGCAACAACAGCATCGTCGACGACAACGACGAGAACGACGACGAGGAAGGCAACAACGAACAAGAAGAAGACGAAGAAGGGAACGCACGCCGACGAAAAAGAGACGACGACGAGGAAGAGACGACGACGGTAGAGAACGACGATGAGGAGCACGTGTACCGTTCGCGCGGAAACGTGACGCTCGCTCGCAAGCGGATTCGGTTGGCTCGTATCTGGCATTCCGCCACGCCGGGTGCGGAAGCATCGATATATATATATATATATATATAATCAGGATAATCTGGCAGGAAACACCGAGTCATTTAAGATAATTTTCAGAGTCTAGTTTCCGACTCGGGAACGCGTCACATGTGTCAGCAGATTGGATTTGAAACATTTACCGCGTGATGCACACGGAACGGCGCCTTGACGTCCGACTTGACAATTAACGGGCAGCAGGATCCGCGTAACTGTTTATTAATCAGTGAACTAAATGCATATAGATTACGCTAAAATACGTAGCTAACA
>NW_012054911.1:0-614 GCF_000956235.1 Wasmannia auropunctata | reverse complement strand
CTCTCTCTCTCTCTCTCTCTCTCTCTAGAGTTATATTATAAATAAAATAATTTATTATACTTATATTCTTTTATAAATATTATACTTATCTTATTCTTTTATAAATATTTATATATTATATATATATATATATTTTTTTTAATACTTATGCATGTTTATGTGGTTTAATGTTTTATATGGTAATATTCTAAAAATGTTGAATAAGTATATCCATAATTATCCCCCAGATATTTTCGCCGGATAGGATCCTGAATTCTGCAAATAAATGTTGCATCATGATTGCCGGTATCCTAATGCAGTTGCGCAACAACGCAACACGAGATAATTATCTGAGTCCGCGCGCGACCGTGTTTTTTGCCGTCCAGAGCTCACGGAGGATATATGGCGCATTAGACGTATCTGAGCGCGCGAAATTCTGCATACCCCGAAGCCATGTTCGACGGCTGCACGTAATTGGGGTATATGCACAGTCGGTTCGCTCGTCGCTCGACTAATTTCATTCTTTTCTCTCTCTCTCTCTCTCTCTCTCTTTTTCTTCTTCTCTTTGTCGCTTCCCCGTGTCCTCCCTAGTCTGTCTCTTGCAGTTCTCGGTCTCGAACGTTCCTTCCACATTA
>NW_012054910.1:0-574 GCF_000956235.1 Wasmannia auropunctata | reverse complement strand
TTGTACAACAATTTCGGGATCATTAAAAGCCAGAATAAAAATACAGGGTGTTAGTGACGCTGTTAAAGATTACAATATAACCAAACAGACCAATCACAAATCTTTGGATTTGGCTCAATTAAATCCGAAATTAAATGGTGTTGAGCGATACTTGGCAACAGTTTACGTAATAAGAGATTTCTCAAGCAAAGAAAATGCTTCCGCTTATCAAAAATACGAGTTTGAAACTCCGCCGAAAGGTAAAACTTAATATTTTTACTAATAATACTTGATAATTTTTTTAAATAATTATAATTGAATCATCAGCTCCGCCTGAAGTAACCAATTTAGAGGTTGTGGAGATTGATACCAGTGAAATGTCTCCGATGATACACCTGAGATGGCAAAGTCCTCGTCCACCTCTCAACGGAAAATTGCGAGATTATGTTGTCCAGTTTTGTAATTCAAATAACAGACATTGCTCATCAGTTATTGCAATAGTTCAATTGTATGAGTCTTGTGACTTGTGGGATAATTATATCTGCAAAATTGTTGAAAAATCGCCTATATTTACTCAAGAAATTAAGGTAAAATA
>NW_012054909.1:0-355 GCF_000956235.1 Wasmannia auropunctata | reverse complement strand
ATCTTGCAATTATAGCGAGAATTATTTAGGTACGAAAAATTAGCTAAAACGGATAAGTGATTAGTAAGCACTGTCATACCACATATATTTTGTATTTAATCAATATAGATAACAGAGACAGAAATTATATCTGAACTATTTGTTTTTAGCAAGAAAATTTCTCTATGACGTTTAATTAGTCTAAACTCTAATCATGTTTGATTATGAGACCTATATTTTCTTGCATATAATCTTAGAATATTGCTGCTATAAATTCTACGTATGACAAACAATTTTTTAGCAGATACAAAAAACAGCGATATAATTTAAGTGTAATATTTAGAATTCTAGCTGGAACAGCGAAACATTTTCCTGA
>NW_012054908.1:0-495 GCF_000956235.1 Wasmannia auropunctata | reverse complement strand
TTAGGTTATTGATGAAATATTAGCCAACTAAGGTATTCGAGAAAAAATTGTAGCCATTACTACTGATAATGCAGCTAATATGGTGTCCGCTATGAATCTCCTAAAAGTACGTCACATGCCTTGCTTTGCACACACACTTAATTTGGTTGTCACGGATGTTCTGAAAGAAGACTGTTTACAAGATATATTGAAACGCGTTAAGAATTAGGGCTTCTAAATATTCGGGTATCCAGATATTCGGATATCCAAGATCGGTTTTAATTCGAATCTCAAAACCGGATTATTCCGATTATTCGAGTAATCTGGATATCCGAATTATTTGAATCCGGATCTGAATTAGGATCCGGATCTCAATTCGAATTAAATACATCCGCAATGTATTTTATTTTATTATAATTTTAAAATAACATAAATTTGTTTGTTGAAAAATGCATTTCATTTTAGTTATTATATTTAAAGCTATACCCTTTTAGCTATAAAACATTTTTTCACTCT
>NW_012054907.1:0-446 GCF_000956235.1 Wasmannia auropunctata | reverse complement strand
TAAATAAATAATGACACAACATTAAATAAATAACCTCAATACATACAATAACCTCAGTACAAAATCTCCGCGATGACAACCGCTCACGAAGTTAGCGCAGCGAGAGAACCAATAACCGCCGCGGAAAAGAGTCAACAAATAACTTCGAGACTTTAGAGATTTCGATAGATTCGACTATCGATTTAACATGCACTTTTTTAGATAGGAAACAGTTTGAAGTCAGCAACTTTAGAAACAAAACATATTGTAGGACATCATACCGGTGTTTACATCGCTGAGGTACATTATACAAAATTATTACTTTTATAAAAGCTGACTTTATATCTTTATAACTTTTATAAGAATTAATTTTATATCTTATTTAATCAATTTCCCCAGTATTCTAATAGTATTATATGATAAACGATGTCAACTCTTATTTTTATTAGGTTATTGATGAAATATTA
>NW_012054906.1:0-755 GCF_000956235.1 Wasmannia auropunctata | reverse complement strand
TTTCGTAACGCTCCGCATAATTTTTGTTTCATTGCTTGCAACGGCTCAAATAGATTTAGCGAATCAAATAGAATAGAATTACTCTTCGAGAGACATAATTGCGAATTCGAGTCATTAAACTGCGTTGCTGAACGCGATCGCCGTTATACACGGCGGGCGGCGCAAGTCTGACTCGTGGTTTGAGGGGGTTGACGGTATTAAGCATTCTATTACGCCCCTCGTAATACATTCTATTATGTGAGCTACATCGAAAAGCGGCACCGCCGTGATGGAGTTGATTTCGCGTGGTTAGTCCAACCAGGGAAACTCGTTTTTGAGAAAATTCACTTTGACCACCCTCTCTCGTTTCCTCTCTCTCTCTCTCTCTCTCTCTCTCTCTCTCTGCCACATTTCAACTCTCTTTCTCTTCTTCGCCTCCTCCCTCGCCGTCGCTCTCGCACGCTCGAGAGAGCGCGCTCTCGAAACGTTACAGTGACGAACAATTATCCCTTCCATCGCGGAGGCGCGGCGTGAAAGCCGGTAGAAGTGACAGGCAAGGGGGTGCCGGCAGCGGGAGGAGACCCCTGCACCTTGTAATGAATTTTAAATTGGCCCGCATTCATAATGCAGCCCCGTTGACAGTCGGGATGAACCGGAGATGACAAAGTAAAACGGCCGGGTTAATATTTCCGGGCGCGTGCGCCGGCGAATTACCTTGCTACGACTACGACCACGACAATGAGGATGACGACGACGATGACGATGACGAAGACGAA
>NW_012054905.1:0-564 GCF_000956235.1 Wasmannia auropunctata | reverse complement strand
CACTCGCGACAATACCATCCAAAAGTTAGATCTCTTCGCGCGCTCGGTGGCGATATTCCCATTGCCGCCAGTGAGAAAAAACATTTGGTTGTGCCTATCCATAGATCGCACGCACACGCAGAAAAAAATTAATTCAGACAGACGCAGACTAACGCAGCTCGACTGGCTGCCTCCTTCATTCGCCTCTATATGTCAATAAAAATCGAAAATTATATTTTTTAAGATGCTCTATTTTCCAAACTAAATGGTAAAAAATTATGAATTTTTTTCATAATATCCGTTTCATATCCCTTCATCACATACTCGTTTTTTATTAAAATCTCAATGCTAGTTTGGGCCCTACAAAAATAAACGCGACAGTTTTATCAACTTTGTATAGGCGACACGTATAAAAAATGCAATTTTTAATTGCTTATATCTCAGTATTGAGATGGTCAATCTCATTCTAATTGCACAAGCGTGTCAACGATTTCTAGTACAACATAATGGAGAACAGAAAAGTCAAAATAATATCAATTTGACGTCAAATTGATCGAATTTACGTCATTTTTTACATCATGATTA
>NW_012054904.1:0-1480 GCF_000956235.1 Wasmannia auropunctata | reverse complement strand
ATAGTGATGCTCTTCTTTGATTTTTGATTACAGAGTTTACGTTTATCGATAAAATTTTTATCTTTTTTAAGATTTTTTTATTTAGATTTATTTGCTCGGTGCTCGTATTATTCATTACTGCTTAGTAATCTCTCTAATAAAGATGCAATTGTGTTTATTCTGGCAGAATTGCCTTCGACCATTTTTTCTAGTTTAGCTATATTGCATTTTATTTCTGTTAGAGCGTCTCCTATTGTGTTGTCAATATTTGTATCATATATGTTTTTTATTCTGTTACTATTTAATAGAGAGTCTGTCTCTTTATGTTTTGCTACGTTATTTACTGTTATTTTATTTCTTGTGGTCTCGGCATAGGAAACTCCCGGTTGTATTAATGATTTATTTAATACGCGTGTATTTACTTTGTTGCCTTTTTTAGTATCCTTGTTTAAGTCACTCAGTTTTTTTTTATTTTCTAATATTATGGGACAGCCTCTATAGGACGCCGAATGTCCAAATTTATTGCAATTAACACAGAAAAGTTTGACTCTATCTACGAAGGTACCCGGCGGACTGTCGCACCCTCCAGGACCATGTTTTTTGTCGCATTTCACGCATCTATACGGTAAGTTACAATTTGCCGCCGCGTGTCCTATTCTCTGGCATTTCTTGCATTGAATTGTTTCCCTACGCATCAGTTTTTCCCAGTAAATTATTTGGTGAAATAAGTATTTTATTTTCTTTAATTTATTTACCTCGCTTTCAGGTGAAAGCTGTACAACAAATATTGGTAGCAGTCTTTTTTCTTGTCTCGATTTGCTTGTTGTAAATCGTGTTACTTTTTTAAATTCTACATTCTCGATGCTTAGGGAGCACAATTCATCAAGAATTTCCTTCTTCTCATATGAATTATCTAACCCTTTTAGTAATAACGTTATGGGTTTCTCTGCTTTAAAAGTGTATGTATAAAAACTAGAGTTACACTTAGTTAACAACTCTTTGGCTTGCTTAAAATTATCTATATTATCTACCTGTAACGTGTGCTTACCGCTATTCAGTCTTTTGATATAAAAATTATTCATATCTTTCAGGTTCTCTTTTAGTAGCTTGGTCGTGTCTTTATGGTCTTGGTACAGTATGTTTATGGGCGGTGGTCGCTCTTTCCTCTTTGTCCTCCCGGGAGTGTTTTGTGGATCCTTTGGTTGATAGGGTGTCTGCTTGTCCTTCTGCGTTGCTTCGCTGCCGTTCCTGGGTGCGTTCCCTGACTTTTTCGTGCTGTTGTTTTCTTGCTGCTGTTTGTTTTTTCTTTTTAAGTATTTCAAGAAATCTGAAGGATCTTGACTCTCCATTTCTTCTTCCTGGGCAAGGCTCGTTGAAGCGGAAACGTCCAAGGTTTCGAATCTATTTTGCGTGGGTAGGTCTAGCGAGAATCTTCTGCCCTCTCTTAGTTCTTCTACTTGTTTTGCCAATTTTTGGATCTCTGCTTTCAGGAAATTATTTT
>NW_012054903.1:0-915 GCF_000956235.1 Wasmannia auropunctata | reverse complement strand
TGTCTTTTTGAAATTGTACTTATAGCTTATATTGTTCGGCTCTAGCTCGAGGCCATTTTCCTCGCTTAGGGATATGTGAAATTTGACTGCGTTGTGGTCACTGTCATAAGGTATATTCTCAAGGCTATAGTCGTCGTTTATGTTATGGAAATTTAGTCGGGCGTCAGCTAGAACTAAATCTAAGAAGAAATTTCCGTTTGGGTACGAGGAATATTTGGTGCATAATAGTTTTGTTTTGTATGTCATTGAGTTGTTTGTGAGCCAGTTTTTTAGTACTGTGCCACGTGTGTTATTGTTACTGTTCTTCCAGTCAGTATGTTTTGCGTTTAAGTCCCCGGCGATTATGTAGTAGTTTTCTGCTTTGTGTAGATTGAGCTTGGTGAATAAGTTATTGAGATCCGGTATATGAACTCCTTTTTGTAGCCGCATCTGGAATATGCTGCTATAATAAACAATGTTTCACTCTTTGCAATATCAAGCTTTATTATAGTGTGTTCTAAGGCTTTTCTTTTGTTTATTTCAGGTATTTTTACTTCTTCGAATTTGATTGTTTTTCTTATTATTATTGCCGTGCCCCCGCTTGGGTGCTCCTCGTTACGGTCATTTCTTATTATGTTATAATTTACGAGTTTAAATATGTGGTTTTTATTTAGTTTTGTCTCATTTATTAAAATTATATCTGGATTTTGTTGGTTTATTATATTTAATAGTGATGCTCTTCTTTGATTTTTGATTATAGAGTTTACGTTTATCGATAAAATTTTTATCTTTTTTAAGATTTTTTTATTTAGATTTATTTGCTCGGTGCTCGTATTATTCATTACTGCTTAGTAATTTCTCTAATAAAGATGCAATTGTGTTTATTCTGGCAGAATTGCTTTCGACTATTTTTTCTAGTTTAGCTATATTGCATTT
>NW_012054902.1:0-763 GCF_000956235.1 Wasmannia auropunctata | reverse complement strand
CAGTTATTTTGTTGTTTATACTTGCAAAGTATGCGCCCATAATATCTAGTTTATCTGGTAGTGTATCTATGAGCAGATTTCCATTTTCGTCTTTTTCAAGCCGGTTTACATCTATTTCGGTCTGGTTTAGAATTGGCGAGTCTGTCGGAATCTTTAGTGTGGCTATTTCGGCTGTTCCTTTTTTTCGAAAGATGCTATTGACTTGTGGGAACATTTTCGAGGAATCCTTTTTAGAAATGCCTTCGATTTTGTTTTTCCAATAGCTGTTTATAGAAGCTGTGAATTCTATTTTTAAATTATTTCTAACTTCGTTTAGTTCGTTTTTTAGGTTTTCCATTACCAGTGCGTTGGTTGCTGGCCATTTTCTTTGGTGGTGGTGAATTTTAGTGAGTATTTTATTTTTTTGTTTTTGCAGTTTTTTGATTTTGTCATTTATATATGCGTTTACCGTGTTCCTATCCTTAATTTTAGGTACAGCCAGATCTATTGCTTTTATTAAATTTTCGTCTATCAGCTGCAAGTGATCCTTTATTTCTTGTACAGTTAAGTTTCTATTATTGGGAATATCACAAGTGGCAAGTTCGTTTAATGTTCTACTAAACTTTTTCCAGTTTGTCTTTTTGAAATTGTACTTATAGCTTATGTTATTCGGCTCTAGCTCGAGGCCATTTTCCTCGCTTAGGGATATGTGAAATTTGACTGCGTTGTGGTCACTGTCATAAGGTATATTCTCAAGGCTATAGTCGTCGTTTATGTTATGGAA
>NW_012054901.1:0-2529 GCF_000956235.1 Wasmannia auropunctata | reverse complement strand
AACTATAAAAATAACATTTCTTATTTCCTAAATTTTTGTTTGAGCGGTACGGTACCTGCACTCTCGCCGCTGCGAACTCTTGCGCATGCTTGAGTATATATAATATAATGTCTGTATCATACAAGTAGGGTGTGTACATTTCTTATAATGTAAGAAGGCTGTTGTTTGAAATAATTTCAGAAAAAGAGTATCTATCCCTAATTGACTCAAAAAACTGAAATTCTTATCTTTTTCTTTTACTAATACTAATGAAAGTCGGAGAGAAAAAAGAAGGGGGTGGGGAGAGGGGACAGTAGTATAAGAGAGAAAGAAGAGAAGAGATGAGAATACATAAATAAATAATTAAATAGGCATATTAAGAGTGACTTAGTGTTCTAGTTCCTAACCTAATGCCAGGTACGGAATTTATCTTAGACGTTTCTATACTGGACCATCCAGGATCCACCAATATTTTGATTTTTCTTTTTTATTTTTCAGTTTCTCTCTATTAGTGATGTCCATGTTGTATCTCCAGGTTAGGTTTACATCTCTGCTGCTTGCATGCTGCGGATAATTTAATTTTTTGTTGTTATTGTGTCTTGGAAAATGATATATTAAAGGAACGTATTCTGTATCTTGAATGTATCCTTTTTGGTCCAGATATAGAAATGCTTCAGGCGGTATAAAGCCCGTGACTAATGTTTTTTCGTAATACATAGGATTGGGGTATAAGGCCCCATATATTAAACTATTCTCATGTATATTGCTCGCTTGTAAAAAGTGTTCTCGTGTCAAGTCTATTATAAAGTTATCTATTCTCGGTATTTTATAGCTTTATTGTATAAGGTTTGATTTTTAATGTATTTTATGTAGTCAGAGTCCTCTGTTCTATTCATATTTAGGCTAGCTCGCAGGCACTTTCTTTCGAAAAGTCGTATTTTTTCCATGAGAGATGCACTAATATTGTACCAAATGGGACAGCCGTATGTTATTATAGGTCTTATTAATAATTGATAGCATATGATCTTTATTTCCGAGTGTAGGTGTTTCGAGTAGAAAAGTCTCCTAAGTTGCATAAATCTATTTAAAGCTTTTCTCAGCTGTGTTTCCACATGGGTTTTATAGTGCAATCTCTCATCAAGATTTATTCCTAAGTATTTTACTATATCTTTATGAGGGATCTTTTCCGCTATGTTATTTTTTGGTGTGCTCTCTATTGCGAAAGTTTTATAGTTTTTCCTGACGTTACTGTTTGCATAGCCTAGAGTCGATCGAAATAAGATAGTTTCGCATTTATCTATGTTGATTTTTAGTTTCCAAGTTTCATAATAAAATTCGAGCTTGCGGAATATGTTTTGGAGTTCCTGCTGTATTCTGGAAGGCCATTCGTTTGCTATGTATACAATCAGATCATCTGCGAACGCGATTGCCTGTACTTTCTTAGGTTGGTTTAATTCAAACATTTTTAGCATATCGGATGTGTATATGTTAAACAGTATTGGCGAGTTTACTGTCCCTTGTTGGAGACCGTTATTGATTTTGTAGGTATTTCTTGAGTGCAAGTCGTTACATGCTGCCAGTAATGACCTGTTTGAGATCATGCTCCATATTAATTTTATTAGGTGCCTGGGAAATTTTTTGACTATAAGCTTGTATAGTAGTCCATCGAGCCAGATCGTATCAAACGCTTTTTCTAAGTCTATTAGACATGCTCCTAGGCAGTGTTTATTATTCAAAGCCCAGTTTATGTCAGATGTTAGCCTGTTTATAGCATGAGTTGTTGAATGTCTGCGCTGGAATCCGAATTGGCTCTCCGGAATGACGTCTTCTTTTATGCAGAAGGCTAAGATGCGATCGTTGACAACAGTCTCGAAGAGCTTGCCAATGTTAGGTAGCAGGCTTATGGGTCGGTAGCTTGATGGTGATGTTTTGTCTTTGTTTTTTTTTAGAATTGCAACTACTTTTGCTATTTTCCAGCTGTCTGGGAACAAGCAGTAATTTAAAAGGTTATTGAAAATTACTGTGTAGGCGTATATTGCATTTAGTGATATGTTTTTTAGTACAATGTTCGGGATCTTATCTAGTCCTGAAGATCTTTTATTATTTAAACTTCTTACTTTTTTTTGTAGATCGGTTGTGTTTATAAAGTAATGTCCGTGTTCTTTAGTGAGATTAGGGTTATCCGCTGTATTATCGTCATTGAAGTGACATAGCGTTGTACTGTTAATTTTGTCTTCTTGCATTTGATATTTGAATTTGTTTATTTCTCTGTTTATTATATTGTTGAGTTGTGGCCTATTGTTTTCAGTTATTTTGTTGTTTATACTTGCAAAGTGTGCGCCCATAATATCTAGTTTATCTGGTAGTGTATCTATGAGCAGGTTTCCATTTTCGTCTTTTTCAAGCCGGTTTACATCTATTTCGGTCTGGTTTAGAATTGGCGAGTCTGTCGGAATCTTTAGTGTGGCTATTTCGGCTGTTCCTTTTTTTCGAAAGATGCTATTGACTTGTGGGAACATTTTCGAGGAATCCTTTTTAGAAATGCCTTCG
>NW_012054900.1:0-358 GCF_000956235.1 Wasmannia auropunctata | reverse complement strand
AATTATTCTAACAAGTGAAATAAATTTTGTTATATTATAATTCACGAAATGTTACTTTTAACTCTTATGAATGACTAATACGGCTGCGTTATTTATATCGACTGTAATTAGTTATAACATTTATATTTTATATTTTTTTAATACATAAATACTTTACAAATACTTTTCAAAGATATTAAAGTATATGAATCACTTAATAATTTTTAGAAATAATGTAAAAACAACTCAGTAAAATTAATTTAGACGCATGAACGAACCTATAGTAAATAACCTATAGTAAAAAATGGAAAATCGTAGTGTCTTAAGGCTTAATTCTATTACTCGTGTCAATTGAATAAATTGAAATTTCCAGCTGTTT
>NW_012054899.1:0-772 GCF_000956235.1 Wasmannia auropunctata | reverse complement strand
CATTTATTAACGCATGCCCCTCTAGAAGGCTCTCCCCTATTCCTTGGCAAACAACGAGCAATAGCACCATATAAGGTAATAATTGCCGGAGCCTTGTAGCAGGGCATGGGTTGTCATCTCTTGCTTTTTGCAAAACATGTTTGCTCGAGCGCGCCGTTTCGCGCGGCTCGAGAGTAGGCAGCCCGCGATTGGGCGCCGGTGACGGCGGCCGGCGCTGAGCGCGACCGTTGCCGCTCGGGTTTGGCATCACGCGCGTATGCCGTGATCATGACTCATCTCGAACAGTTAATAATTATAATTTTGTTTCTTGTTAGATTAAACATTTTATTCTACATTTGAAAAATTCGCCGTGTTGAAATTATTTTAAAACAATATTGAATATCTCGTTTTTCTAAATTTTCATTAGTTGTAATAAGAAACAGAAACATTTGGATTTATTAAGAAAATAAAATCTGGATAACTATTGCGAAGATCGCAAAATGGTAGAGGACTTTTTTGTTTAGTGTTGAGTACCGTCTTTAACTATATCGACCAATAAGATCAAGAGGCGCTAGTGTGCACGAAATTAAGAAAAGAATGCGAGAGCTCGCGAGTAGCGTGCGAGTGCGTGACGAGACACGGTCGAAAACACGTGTCTATAGAAGATATTATAAACAAGAACTAATCGACGTTATTGGAATAAAGTATTTTTTTTACGCATGTTCTTGATTAAATTTATTCCTTAAACGGGGTCATTCCATCTCAACTTTCGGGATCGCGACTCGGTGAATTA
>NW_012054898.1:0-392 GCF_000956235.1 Wasmannia auropunctata | reverse complement strand
ACGGATTAATTAATAATTAAGTAATAAATTTGATATTAAAATCAGTCGATTGCTTGCTATCGTCGAGTGAACAGATCGTGTGTTTCTTTCTTCGAGTGATTTTTCAGTGGACGGATAATTAATCGACAGTGATTGTAAAGTACGTAACGGATATTAATTAGTAGATACATTAATAGATTTCTTGTGATTTCTTCAAATAAATAGTTTGTATGTGAATCGAGTGTAAAATGTTGAAGTGACACGGTTTGTAAAAAAAAGAATTAACTAATTAATTATTTAATCTGTGTCAGTCAGTGGATAACTTGTGACGTTTACATTAAAACTATTGAAAATTTAATAAAATAAACACTCATTACGTGGAAATCACATCGAAATGAGAATTCATCTATCTA
>NW_012054897.1:0-841 GCF_000956235.1 Wasmannia auropunctata | reverse complement strand
AACATTTTACACTCGATTCACATACAAACTATTCATTTGAAGAAATCACAAGAAATCTATTAATGTATCTACTAATTAATATCCGTTACGTACTTTACAATCACTGTCGATTAATTATCCGTCCACTGAAAAATCACTCGAAGAAAGAAACACGCGACAATTTACTGACACACGAGGCGTTCACTCGACAATAGCAAGCAGTCGACTGACTTCAACTAATCACATGTCGCGTTTCGACTGCAGCGCTGCAAACATAACCATAAAATAAAATCAGTCGACTGCTTGCTATCGTCGAGTGAACGCCTCGTGTGTCAGTAAATCGTGTGTTAGTAAATAGTGCGCATGTTTCTTTCCTCGAGTGAGTTTTCAATCGACAAATAAATAATCGACATTGATTGATAATTATTAGCTACTTAATACATTCGGTATTAAAGTCAGTTGATTGCTTGCTATTGTCGAGTAAACGCCTCGTGTGTCAGTAAATTGTCGCGTGTTTCTTTCTTCAAGTGATTTTTCAGTCGACGAATAATTAATCGACACGGATTAATAATAATTAAGTAATAAATTTGATATTAAAATCAGTCGATTGCTTGCTATCGTCGAGTGAACGGGTCGTGTGTTTCTTTCTTCGAGTGATTTTTCAGTGGACGGATAATTAATCGACAGTGATTGTAAAGTACGTAACGGATATTAATTAGTAGATACATTAATAGATTTCTTGTGATTTCTTCAAATGAATAGTTTGTATGTGAATCGAGTGTAAAATGTTGAAGTGACACGGTTTGTAAAAAAAGAATTAACTAATTAATTATTTAATCTGTGTCAGTCAGTGGACTAACTT
>NW_012054896.1:0-672 GCF_000956235.1 Wasmannia auropunctata | reverse complement strand
TGATTCAGAATAAGTATATTGTCCTTAAACATACGTATTTCTGACCACATTCTGAGACGATTTTTCCTTTGGCAAAAATTTGTGCGGAGCTTAGTTTTCAAGTTATAAAGAGAAATAGTTAATGAATTACGGGCCGCGTACGGAAGGTAGACAAGGGCGGCGCAACTTACTGTCCGACGGCAGGCGGTACGCGAGACCCTCGCGATGATCAGCTGACTATACACGCGCGCATAAACATGCGTTTACATTTTCTCTCTCTCTCTCTCTTTTTTCACACACGCACGCACGCACAAAACTTTACCTTTTAAAGATTTGTCGACTTCTGTAGCTTCTCGAAAAAGATAGATAAATTCTCATTTCGATGTGATTTCCACGTAATGAGTGTTTATTTTATTAAATTTTCGATAGTTTTAATGTAAACGTCACAAGTTATCCACTGACTGATACAGATTAAATAATTAATTAGTTAATTCTTTTTTTTACAAACCGTGTCACTTCAACATTTTACACTCGATTCACATACAAACTATTTATTTGAAGAAATCACAAGAAATCTATTAATGTATCTACTAATTAATATCCGTTACGTACTTTACAATCACTGTCGATTAATTATCCGTCCACTGAAAAATCACTCGAAGAAAGAAACACGCGACAATTTACTGACACACA
>NW_012054895.1:0-348 GCF_000956235.1 Wasmannia auropunctata | reverse complement strand
TAAATTATAGTTTTTTATCACATTTGTCACATTTTTATGTCATAGTATATCAATCTTTTATAGTAGACTCTGTATTATATTAACTAAAATGAACACGTATTACTTTATTATATTCTTTTTGACAACAAATAATAATTATTTGATAATAATATTAGTATATACAGGGTGATTCAGAATAAGTATATTGTCCTTAAACATACGTATTTCTGACCACATTCTGAGACGATTTTTCCTTTGGCAAAAATTTGTGCGGAGCTTAGTTTTCAAGTTATAAAGAAAAATAGTTAATGAATTACGGGCCGCGTACGGAAGGTAGACAGGGGCGGCGCAACTTACTGTCCGACGGCA
>NW_012054894.1:0-532 GCF_000956235.1 Wasmannia auropunctata | reverse complement strand
TGGGTTGGTCCACCTCCAAAGTCGATTTGCTGAAAAAACGTCCAGTCCAATGCTTTAAGTGCTTCGCAACTGGGCATGTGAGGGAAAGATGCCCAAGTGCAGTTGACAGATCCTTTAACTGTTTCAACTGCGGGGCAGAGGGACATAGAGCCAAGGACTGTGGCAAACCGCCGGAATGCCCCATTTGCAGAGAACAAGGACGAAGACACGATCACAGGGCTGGCTCGGATGCGTGTCCACCATATCCGCCGAGGAGAGGCTTAAGTCAAAGCCCGTTACCGCAAAGAGTGCAAAGTCCATTACCACAGAGAATGCCAGCCGATCGGAGTATGGAGGCCGAGCCAAACCACTCAAAATGAGTACAATCGTGCAGGTCAATTTGAACAGGTCAGTCGGTGCGCAGGACCTTCTCATGCAAACAATGCTTGAGAGGGACTGTGGGCTGGCCTGCATACAGGAGCCATACGTGGTCCCTAATGACCCTCGATGGGCCCGATCTACGGAGGATCCATCCCTCGCCGCGATTACGTGG
>NW_012054893.1:0-327 GCF_000956235.1 Wasmannia auropunctata | reverse complement strand
TTCTTACATTCTTCTGATAGCCTTTAAATTTCCCGCAATTTGCCACACGAGGCGGGGTTTAAGCCAACTTCATGTTGGATACATAACCTTATGGGTGAGAGGGGTGGTGGGACGGGGCAACTAGCGATCCATGATTATATAGTCAAAGAGTTGCAAGCCGATCGCAAACTTGTTGCGACAGCCAATCCGAAGCATTGATTTCAACATGCAAGTTTCAGATTGGCTGTTGCAACAAGCTTGCGATTGGCTTGCAACTAATGTAAAACCGGCTTAAGGGGCTGTCTACAATACGTCGTATGTCAGATCGTAAGCCGTAAATCATAAAAA
>NW_012054892.1:0-505 GCF_000956235.1 Wasmannia auropunctata | reverse complement strand
TTTTAAAAACTCGATACTTTCTGTTGCATTTTATTTTTTGGACCTCGAATGGTGGAACGAGCGGCGAGCGCAGTAGAGAAAGGGGTGATTTTCCTGCATTCGTTAGCGACGGGGATTATCGGACGCCGAAGTCAGATCTCGCGAGCCTAAGCGACAGATCGAGCGCGTAAGAGTGCGTTGCCAAGCCATTCGCGACTCAGGGCCACAGCCCCAAGGCGTTGTCGCGAGTCCATAATAAGTGACCTAAGGCATAGTTATACGTAATTATGTGGATTTAACCCAAATTGTAGCTTTCATAATATAAAAAATTTAAAAATTAAAAAATTTTTTTATAGCTGCTATAGTAATATTATTTTTTAATTAATTTTAAGATACATTATTATGAAAGCTACTACTTGAGTTAAATATATATAATTATGTATAACATAATTTGTATAGGACTTGGCACTAGACAGGTACGGGTGGTCGGCTTTTGCACGTTCACGATGCATGCCACATCTTATAG
>NW_012054891.1:0-463 GCF_000956235.1 Wasmannia auropunctata | reverse complement strand
AAAATGATGCTAATTTTGTAACTAAATTTTTAATCCTAAAAATATAACACCACCGTTGTAATATAAATAAAATTGAACTAATAGTTAAAACTCAAGCTTGTGATATACAAGGTAAAAAAGGGAAGATTAAAAAAGGCCAAGGAAAGAGCAAATTTAATAGCGTGATAACATTTTTGTAAGCAATCTGTATATTGACTTTAATATTTTATTAATATTTTTAAAAACTCGATACTTTCTGTTGCATTTTATTTTCTGGACCTCGAATGGTGGAACGAGCGGCGAGAGCAGTAGAGAAAGGGGCGATTTTCCTGCATTCGTTAGCGACGGGGATTATCGGACGCCGAAGTCAGATCTCGCGAGCCTAAGCGACAGATCGAGCGCGTAAGAGTGCGTTGCCAAGCCATTCGCGACTCAGGGCCACAGCCCCAAGGCGTTGTCGCGAGTCCATAATAAGTGACCTAAG
>NW_012054890.1:0-613 GCF_000956235.1 Wasmannia auropunctata | reverse complement strand
TATTGAAAGATAGGTATATAATCTACACAATTATATTGCGTGAATAAGGAATATTGTCGTAAAAGAGCGACCATAATTACCGATGCACGACGGATGTGATGATTGACGCCAAGAGCGCAAAGTTTCGATTGTTTATTATCACGCTTTTCGAAGATTGAGGACTCCTGACGTCAAAATTCGACGCGGTTTGACGGTCATCATCAGAATAGTAAAAGTATTTTGCTGATACACAGAAATCTAGCTAATTAATATTAGATTATCGTTTTTCTTTGTCTTTACATGTTTTTGAAGACGTTTCTAAGCTTTCAAAGGAGGCGCTAAGACAAAATCAATCAAACGACTTTCTTAATGATAAGTTTTCTTTTTTACAAGTCGAAATTGTTTCCAGTGATAAATTATATTAAGCATGATAAAAGCCGATGCTCTTTTGAAAGGCATCCGAATTTCGAACACGTACTTTTTCACTTGCCATCAAGCATCGAAACATTGAAGATTCGATCAAATCATTTTCTATTTTGAAAACTCTTTCGAATCTCATGATTCAAATTGTGTGATATTTTAGTGCACAATTTGAATAAAAAAAATTCTTCATAAATTTTTATTTTTATCTTTT
>NW_012054889.1:0-517 GCF_000956235.1 Wasmannia auropunctata | reverse complement strand
TTAAATTTTTATTAATAACAAATTGAATGTTTGTTATAAAATCATGATTTTAGTTCACGCCATGCGTTAAAGTATTAGGATCAAGAGAAAAAAAGAATCAAGTCGATAATTTGTTTTTTCGTAATTACTTCCGTCAGCTCGAAAAACATGCGTGTGTGAAGTTGGCACCTCATCTTTCTGCACCGCAGGTTTTTATGCAAGTTTCATTTTTTGCACTCGCAATAGTTCTACAGTTCCTGATAGATTATAACAATAGTTCCGCTAAATTAGTTAAAAAAACAGCGCTTTGAAAATATGAGGTGCCAACTTCCTGTGGTATCGCAAATTTCAGAAAAGTGGATTTCAACCTTAGAACACATATAAATGGAAGGGGGAATCAAAAAGCGTCCGATGGAAGGAAATCATATACTTCTCTCTCTCTCTCTCTCTCTCTCTCTCTCTCTCTCTCTCGTCGGTTTTCGAAAGTGCGCATGCCCGTCGTTTGACCGACTCACAAGAGAGAGAGGTATATCGGACG
>NW_012054888.1:0-644 GCF_000956235.1 Wasmannia auropunctata | reverse complement strand
TTTCCGTGTACATATGTATATTTAATATATTGTAATAATCACTATTCCCCCCCCCCGCCCCCTTAATCCGATTTATGATATCTCTCCTTTGCAAAAGCGAACACCCTGCGTAAGGCCAGCAGACACGCGACGCGTCACGATACTTATCCGACATCAATTTTTCGCCAGACGACTTTCAAAGAAAGTCCCAAGTCTGACAAGCACGCTCGTGACGCACGCACGCTTTCCCCGTCACACGCGAAACACTTTCTGCTTCCACGAAAACATTCGCAGAGTCAGCTGATCCGAGCGTTTTTCGAAAAATCGATCGTCGCACGTGACCCAATCCACTTAAGCCACCCTGCAACCGCGAGCATTCCCGCACATCCTTATACCACGTGGATTTTTTCTCAAATTTCTTGTTCTATTCTAAATGGCTGTAAAGTAAACGTACCAGTGACTAAACATATAGCTGAACAAGTTACACAAAACAAGCACAAAAATTCATTTTTAAATGCTTTTTTCATAATATTATAATTTAATTGTAATCTTTAAATATTTTTACAATTAAATTTTGACATTTATAATAAAAAAAGCATTTGAGATTAATAAATTTTGTGTACGTGTTCAGATATAGATAGAGCATAGATCGGAAGAGCACACGT
>NW_012054887.1:0-553 GCF_000956235.1 Wasmannia auropunctata | reverse complement strand
GATTATCTGTCGACGGGATAGAATTGGGCCCGATTCGTCGCTCCCGTGCAGTTGCGCATGCATGCATCGCGTAATCTAAATAGATCCCGACGCATAATAAATAAACGACACAATAAAGTAAATGCGAATCCAGGGTTGGGAAGTAACACGTTACTTGTAACGCCGTTACCATTTTTGTTACTTTTTTTCAGTAACGATCGTTACTTTTTTCTCTCTGTAACGGTAACGATAACGTCGTTACATTTTTGCACTAACGATAACGAATTTGCCGTTACGAATTTATTGTTACTTTTTTATATTTTCAAATATATCCTAGGGTTTGTCAAGAATAAGTAAATCAACAATAGAGAAGTAACGCCAATGCGAACCAACACGGATGTTGATGTGTAATAATTTTTACAATCCAGCCACACGCAAATTTTTTTTAAACTTTATTTTCTTATTCTATAATATATTTTTAATGTGTTTTTGTTTAAATATTTTCTATTCTATATCTTTTAGGCTATATTCTCGTAGTCATTGTCAGTGGAAAATCTATAATTCATATTACATG
>NW_012054886.1:0-498 GCF_000956235.1 Wasmannia auropunctata | reverse complement strand
CTGACCTATTCAGTAATATCTTAACTATATCTTACAGATATTCCCCACGTCATATCAGAACAACGAGGAAGCTACGTACTCGTCGCCGACTTGATTAAAAATACAAACCGCGTCGCGCGTTTGCTTCGGGAGTGCCGTAAACTTTTATTATAATAATTAGTCCGCGCGCAATTGTCCGGGAGTGTTTTTCGCGAGTGTCCTACGCGAGTGCTGCGAGGGAGGAAGAAGTAGATCTTACAATCCTGAGAGGAGGACGGGGCCTAGGAGAGGCATCCGGCTCTGGCGGAGCAACTTTGGGGTAAATATAATTTTTAGCTATATAAAATTATTAGTTTTTTTTCATTTATTTGTACCATTTTTTATATCAATAAATTAATAATTAGAGAGAAAAACTTGTGTAAAATTTTAAAGATTATTTTTGTAAAGATGTTTTCGAAAATAGATGATTATATTATATATAATAAATATCTTATTGAAAAATGAAGAAAAAATTTGATG
>NW_012054885.1:0-530 GCF_000956235.1 Wasmannia auropunctata | reverse complement strand
AATACCAGCGGTGGAGCGGTCGTGCCAGTCGTATCTCGCCGCGCTGCTAGGCATGAGGGGATAGATTCTATCCCCACACGCTTAGCAACGCGGCGAGATACGACTGGCACGACCGCTGGTATTCAGCGGTGGGTCGGACAAATACGCGTTTATTTGCCAATCTTCAAAAATTAATATCTCGTTAACGATTGCGACTTTTGCAAAATGGTAGAGGACTTTTCTGTTTAGTTTAATCTGCTCTACCAGCCCACGAGATATTATCCGGTTATTACCGGACACCCTGTATGTATTTAATAATGTGTACATATACAGGGTGATTCAGAACAACCCCTCGTCCTTGAAAAGACGTATTCTTGACTCAGTTCTAAGACGATTTTTCCTTTAACAAAAATTTTGTCCGAAGCTTAGTTTTTAAATTATAACGAGAAATAGTTAGCAAATTACGGGCCGCGTACGGATGGTAGACAGGGGCGGCGCAACTGACTGTCCGCCGGCAGGCGGTACGCGGGACCGTCGCGACGATCAGCTGA
>NW_012054884.1:0-469 GCF_000956235.1 Wasmannia auropunctata | reverse complement strand
TGTTAAGCGCAAAATTAATAATACATAATTAAAAATAATATTTGGTTATCTTAACCGTCTAACCATATAAATTTAAAATACAAATACATACGGTCGTCTAAAACGATCAGATAATATAAAAATGTGAGTACTACTTATTGTATTATATACTCTTATTATACAGGGTGTCCGGTAATAACCGGATAATATCTCGTGGGCTGGTAGAGCAGATTAAACTGAAAAGAAAAATCCTCTACCATTTTGCAAAATTCGCAATCGTTAACGAAATATTAATTTTTGAAGATTGACGAATAAACGCGTATCCGTCCGGCCCACCGCTGAATACCAGCGGTGGGGCGGTCGTGCCAGTCGTATCTCGCCGCGCTGCTAGGAATGAGGGGATAGATTCTATCCCCACACGCTTAGCAACGCGGCAAGATTATGACTGGCACGACCGCTGGTATTCAGCGGTGGGTCGGACAAATACGCG
>NW_012054883.1:0-2960 GCF_000956235.1 Wasmannia auropunctata | reverse complement strand
AAAAATAACTTTATTATAGCGTCTTGGAAAGCTTTCGAGGTGTGCTACAATATGTAATAAAAAATGGGGAGTTCTATTTAAAAAATTCAAAGTGACCTTGTCCTCCTAACCTTGACGACGCCATTCAGGGTCAAACCAATGTTATTATCTCATGTTCCCCTTGAAGTCCCAAAACTTTTGTCTGAAACATTTTTCCCTAAAATGCACTGTTCAAGAAATATTTGATGTGATCAATTAAAATAGAACACCTTGTATGGGCTATTCCACGTGAAGCGGATCAGTCATCTCTCAGACATTTTTTAAATTTCGCACAAAGATAGTACTTTGGGAGATAGAATTTTATGCCAAAGGATTTTTTTATCGCAAAATTAAGATTATTATCAAGTATTTTGTTGTATTATAATATAATTATAATACAACAAAATGTAATTACATAATATAATTGTAATGCAACAAAATACTTAATAATAATTATAACGTAAGATTATGTACTTACTGTACTACAGACTGTAATAAAAAAAACGCAAGTAAGAAGTCGAAATCGTCGGAATAAATGATAAAATTGTTTAGAGAGTTAAATATTGTAAAGTCGATTTTATAAAGTATTGACTTTCCAGTCAATGCAAAACAGCGGCCGCAAACAACTTACTAGCAATATAGTGGAGGTATTTGGTAAGTTTGGCTGTTTTGTAAGAGTCGCACGCTGAGTCAAAAGATTTTTTCCACATCGAGAACTAAAAAAATTTTTTTCTCGAAAACAAGGCAAAATACAATCTTGAGTTTTTTTCTAAGATGTAGGAAAACTGAAAGTATATAAAAAATATTTTTTCAAATTTTTCGACTCTCCTCGATTGTTAAAAAAGTTGTTAAAAAGTTTATTGTTAAATAAACAATGGAAAACAAAATCTTTTTGGAATCTTTATTTTTTTCTCGTAAATTAGAACATTTTTAGCGTATTAAAAAAAAAAGAAGTTAGCTAGCATTATTAATAACACAGTTATGAATTTTTGAAAAATAAAGTAGTTTAATTTTTAATTGTTTATATTTTGATTAATTTTGCAATAAAAAAATCCTTTGGCACAAAATTCTATCTTTAAAAGTACTATCTATGTGCAAAATTAAAAAAATTTCTAAGAAATGACTGATCCGCTATTCTCGTGGAATAGCTCATATACATGTATGTGTTACGTACATATAAAAGTTATAAAATATATGTATACAGGGTGTTCTTGACCTACCGTACTACCTGCTAATAACAAATTCCTGAAGTCATTTATTAGAGACGAAAATTCTAATACCAAAATGTTGAAACTACAATAGTTTTCAAGTGGCAAGCGTTTAAAGTTAGCCAATCGGACTGTTAAAAATTTGCGATTTTAGGATTGACACATGTAAAGCCTTCGGTATTCATACTCGATTCTTATACATTAAGACCATCTTAAGTACAATCTTAAGATGTCGTAAGTCAATCTTAGAGCTGTATTAATATCTTAAGATATAATTTAAGACAATCTTAAAATACGCGGACTATGAATATCAATTAGATATTAACTAATATTTAAATATTTACACAATTTTACGTGCACTTTTTAATTTATCTCTTTACAACTTTTTTATTTATTTAATTAGTTTGCAGTGTGCTAATAATATTAATAGAGGCACAAATATTTTTTTAAGGAATATCTTAGTATGCGAAAAAAAATCTGAAAACTGCTTTACACATAAAGAATGGTTTCACCCCTTAAAACCGTTTTTGACGGCAACTGCTCTTTTCTAAATTCGTCTATTTAAATAACCTATATGTGTAAAAAGTTTCGTTAAGATCAAAATTTGATACTTCGCGAGGTTCTCTTGTTAGCTGAATATTATTTGCTTATATAATATCGGTTCAGTCAAATATTTGTCTAGGAAAATAGCAAAAATAAACGGATGAAAGTCATTTGACCAGGCAGATAGCACTTGTGTAATCGAAAGCTATTTTCCTAAAATGACCATTTGCCTATATACATATATATATATATATATATATATATATATATATACCTATATATATATATATATAAGACATATATGCATATATATAAACTGATGACAAGTTAACTAGTCAAAATTACTGAAAAATATAAATAAGTACAAGGGCAAGTCAATAAGTTTTTAGAAAAACATAGTAAAACACAGTTTTTTTATTGATTCATTTTTATTTCTCAACATAAGTCTCCTTTCAGCTCAATACACTTGATCCAACGATTCTCCAACTTTTTCAAGCGGTTCGAATAGTATGATTTGTCCAACCCTTTAAAATAAGCATCTGTTTCGACAATGAGCTGCTCTCTGGTGGTGAATCTCTTTCCTCCAAACCATTTCTTCAGGTTCGTCTGGAAACAGGAAATAGTCGCAGGGAACTAAATCTGGCAAATATGCTGGATGGAGAAGCAATTCGTAGCGGAATTGGTTGAATTTGGCTATCGGTGCCGGGCACGTGTGAACCCATGCATTGTCTTGATGGAATAGCGCTTTCTTCTTCGCCAAATGAGAACGTTTTTTCTTTAAAATGTTGAAACGATCCAATAAGGCTACGTAGTAATCGCCATTTGTTTGCTTCGACGGAAGGTAATCGATATGAATTATATCGCGTGCATCCCAAAAAAACTGTGGCCATCACCTTTCCGGTCGACTTTACGGTCTTCGCCTTCTTCGGAGCTGGTTTATCCGGTGAAATCCATTGTTTTAACTGTTCCTTCGTTTCGGGTGTGAAGTAATGGATCCATGTTTCGTCCACAGTAATGAATCGACGTAGAAATTCATCTGGATTACGTTGAAATATCTCCAAACATTGTTTTGAAATCGTCACACGGTCGCGCTTATGGTCCACAGTGAGCAAACGCTGCACTCATCTTGCCGATAGCTTTTTCATACCCAATTGTTCGTGCAAAATTGAAATCACTGTGCCATGTGATATG
>NW_012054882.1:0-614 GCF_000956235.1 Wasmannia auropunctata | reverse complement strand
TTATTGATTAATTGTAGATGTCTTTAAAACCAAGGAAAAGAAAGGCAAAATGAAAAAGGTGAAAGAAAAGAATGAAGAAAAAACTATTGACTTTGAAGAATATACAGATTCTCAAACATATACTACGTTTTATCAAATGAACTTGTCTAGGCCTTTGCTAAAGGTATGCAACATCATTTCGATTATTTAATAAAGTAATAATTAATAATGAAATAGTGTACATATGGAACAATGCATTAATATGCGATAAAATAATAAAATCTATCGAAAATGTATAATTATTAATTGATTTTACAAACTTTTAGGCCATAACTACGATGAATTTTGTACATCCAACTCCCATACAGGCTGCTACCATTCCAGCAGCTTTAATGGGTCGTGATATTTGTGGTTGTGCGGCAACGGGCACGGGTAAGACTGCGGCCTACATGCTTCCCACTTTGGAAAGATTGTTGTATAGACCGTTGGACGGTCCTGCTATTTCGCGTGTTCTCGTACTTGTGCCCACCAGAGAGCTGGGAGTGCAAGTTTATCAAGTGACAAAACAATTAGCTCAATTTACAACGGTAGAGGTCGGTTTGTCTGTTGGTGGATTAGATGTGAAAGTACAGGTA
>NW_012054881.1:0-867 GCF_000956235.1 Wasmannia auropunctata | reverse complement strand
TTGTACGTTTTGTCGATTAGGAAAAAAAAATAATGCTCTATTTGTTCGTCCTTTATTCGAGTTAATATAATTAATATCATGTAATACTATGCTCGTCGTTTTATAATTAGTGGATTTTAATTATCGTTAAATGTACAATTAAAACCGTTGAGCCGATTTATGGCCTGCGAAATTGAACAGACGGCAGAGGGGCAAGCGGCAAATTAATTACCCGAGAATTAATAGATTAGGACAGCAATTGTATATCAAACGTACGATGAGCTGCTCATTACGAGTGTCCACTCGAATCGATGTTCGTGTGCCAACGCGATGAAATTAAAGACGTCTATAAATATGTCAGCGCACGCGATGCGTCTGCGCTCTCTTGTGTTTGTGCCTCGTTGCTGTGTGTGTCATTTTCCCTCTTGACACTCCAATCTCGGTGCTTCGTTGCGCGAAATACAAATTCATCTCGAAGTCAGAAGCGTCTCGGAAGGCGATGCTAGAGGAAGCTTGACAGGATTTACGCACTATCATATTTTCCACCGCGTCCGATCAAATCTCTCCGCCGGGTTGGAGTCCCATCTCCTATCCTCCCCTTCTCCCGCTGTAAAAACGTGAGCACTCCGTAAATCCCCGGCGCTTCGTCGTATTGTTTGTCGAGATTCTCTCATCCAATTTTCTTGCTCCCTCTCTTTCCCTGCCCTTTTCGGAAATATCGTTTCCTTCCGTCTGTCTTTTTTGCGTCTTTTTGTCTTTTTCTCTCTCTCTCTCTTTCTCTGCCTTCCTTTATAGCACGCAACTAGCAGCTTCGGGCTGGCGTACAAAAATAGATTAATCAACGATAAATTACATTAAATTCGACGCACGATTTCGTGAGAGATAATC
>NW_012054880.1:0-311 GCF_000956235.1 Wasmannia auropunctata | reverse complement strand
TACTTGAATTCCGGAAATTACATTAATTATACATTACGCGATTAGTAATATAGTGGAATGGTAATATTGTAGTATCATCTGTTTCCCCAGAAAAATAACTACACGGATAGAACAATTTTGCTGAATCCAGATCTGAAAATAATTTTTGTTCAATAATCAAAATAATTTTGTGCGAAAGTCAAAGTGATTGCTAGAATATCAAAACGTTTTATAGCAATACTTATCAGTTTTAATATTCCAACAAATTATTTTGATGATTTAACAAAAAATTACTTTTAGATCTGTTTTTAGCAAAATTTTTAGATCTTTCA
>NW_012054879.1:0-850 GCF_000956235.1 Wasmannia auropunctata | reverse complement strand
GAGAGGGGGAGAGAGAGAAAGAGAGAGAGACCGGGTTCCGAGATGGAGTCGAGAGAGAGCAAACGGAGGGGGCGAGAGGAGGAAGCGATGGTGCGCCGTGTGTTCCTTAATGAAACGTCGCGACAAAAAACGGCCACCCCGGTAATGTATTCGCGGCGGAAGTAGGGCGAAGGGGTCGGGGAACCTGCAGTACTGACCGGCCGTTCGCGTCGTCGGCAGCGGGCCCTTCGGTAAAACCGTTACTAATTAACGCACACGGACGCACTTCCCGCTGTCGAAAGCAACGATCGGGCCCCGTCGTTCTCTCGTGATTTATCGATCGACGGGCCGGCCGTCGGGCCGCGTTACTCCTTTGCTCCTCGCTTGAACAAAAAAAAATAAATCGAATGATCTTCGCCACGAGTTTCCATGGTCGGTTTCTCTTGGACGTCGTCTTTAGCTCCTCTTTGCCGTCACTTCCTGGACGAACTAGCGCGCGAATCGGCCGGCCGAGCGCGGTGGCAGAAGCCGAACGATTTCGTTCGTACGTGAGGATAGCGGAAGAGACAGAATGTGAGAAGGAGAGAGAGAGAGGCAGAGGGGCGACGCGCCGCGCCGCGCCGCGCCGCGCCGCGCGGGGACGCGTAATCGCGTAAGTGTCGTCACGAGTCGTCTCGTTTTTCGAGCCCTTTCCCGGCGCGCGATTCCCGAGCAGGTGCATTGAACCGAACGTTTTCTGTCCGGGCCGCGATTTGCTTTTATGACCTTAAGCGCGAAATTACCGTGTGACTTCCACTGTCACGCACTGCAATTAATTTCTTTTGGCTTGTGACACACATAACGTGCTCCTTCGCGACAACTGTATATATAT
>NW_012054878.1:0-666 GCF_000956235.1 Wasmannia auropunctata | reverse complement strand
AACTACCGGCCAAAATATTACTAGTAGTAATTTACAGTAATTTATTACTGAATATCTTTCAGTAGTTTCAGTAATACTTAGAAAATTATTACTGAAACTACTGAAAGATATTCAGTAATAAATTACTGTAAATTACTGCCAGTAGTATTTTAGCCGGTAGTCTCAGTAATACTTTTGTATATAAGGGATGCTTTACAGCTAATAAAAACCTATTATACTAATTAACTCTTCTTTTAAACTTTTAATTCTACAGAGTTAATTTTAATGCTATCTTGAAGTTACAAATGCTCTTAAAAAAACAAAGTTAAATAAAATTGTACCTTCGAAATATTATATATTTTTATATATATAATTTTATTTATTTTTATGCTCTTATCCTAAAGTTCAAGTTTGAGGACTTACCTTCAAAAAATCATCTTATTAAAACAAAATGAAAAATCTCATTATGCTGCACTCTTTATTATACTTTTTGTATGGTTTTTAATTTTAAGAAAAAACTCGACCCTGTTGCGTCTATAGTATATCTAGTGACAGTGCCGCGAACTGCTCTTTAATTAAGTTTATTAGGTGTGAAAGGTTTCAAAAACATTTTTGCTGCAATATTTTATATGATAAATTGTAGAATTCTTTCAGAATTAATCACCAATAGTGAAGTAACGACAATGC
>NW_012054877.1:0-624 GCF_000956235.1 Wasmannia auropunctata | reverse complement strand
TTTATTACATTCACTGTCTTGAAAATTATTTTTCTAAATTGCTGTGTATTAAAAATATAATTTCTACATTTAGAATATTATGAATAATTGCCCTAGATCAAATTATTTATAATATTCTAACGATTCTAAATGTGGAAATTGTATTTTTAATACACAGCAATTCAGAAAATTAATTTTCAAGACAGCGTGTATGAAAAGAAAAGGGAAAACGTATGTACAAGTTTTTTTTATGGGAAGTAAATGGACAAAGTGTATAAATCCGTGTGATTTATTATATTATTACTTTTTTTTGCAAAAAGTAGAATTTTTAATTAAAAAAAAAATTATTGGTCGAGACGCGAACGGACACGCAGCAATCTCACGATTACTAGGCAGACACGCTACCGTCGAGTCGAAGGAGCTTTCTGAAAGCAGAAGTTCAAAACTAATTACTGGTATGGAACTTGAGATTTATTAAACTAAAATAGTTAAATTTTATATAAAATCGCTTGTAAGTGAAAAAATTAAAACATCAAATATTTCTTATTATTTATTGTACAATATATTGTACACGCGCGTATTTGTTATGCATAAATCATATGCATGCGTGTACCGACAGCATATAAAATTTACATTGAAAAAACT
>NW_012054876.1:0-440 GCF_000956235.1 Wasmannia auropunctata | reverse complement strand
CATCAGCATCCATCATGAAACACTCCCAAATTTTCATATCAAAAAACGCAATGTGATTTTGCAGTCTGATGATAAAACAAAACGATAAATGTTCGTCAAAATGGTTGTGGTCTTTTCAATAATGTTTTATTTCCAATTTCGCGAGAACTTAACAATTTTGCCAACGATGGCATGCAAGAAGCAGGGCTCCGTCTGAATGGATGGAACATGATGGACTGACACTAAAACTCAAAATGTAGTCAGAGATGTTGTACCCGAGAAAGNTAAAAAATAAAATGTGCTAGCATTCAAACACAGTTAAAATTACTTCTACATCTCAATGTGCAAGTATCTAGGTACATGTTATACCTACCACTACATCTCCACGTCGCGATAATTTTGTGAGGACGAAGCATCTAAATACTTACCACAACATATTAACATTGTCGCATCTCCATACA
>NW_012054875.1:0-456 GCF_000956235.1 Wasmannia auropunctata | reverse complement strand
TCTGATCTATACCAGACATCCATACATCATCCCTCTCATCAGCATCCATCATGAAACACTCCCAAATTTTCATATCAAAAACGCAATGTGATTTTGCAGTCTGATGAATAAAACAAAACGATAAATGTTCGTCAAAATGGTTGTGGTCTTTTAATAATGTTTTATTTCCAATTTCGCGAGAACTTAACAATTTTGCCAACGATGGCATGCAAGAAGCAGGGCTCCGTCTGAATGGATGGAACATGATGGACTGACACTAAAACTCAAAATGTAGTCAGAGATGTTCGTACCCGAGAAAGATAAAAAATAAATGTGCTAGCATTCAAACACAAGTTAAAATTACTTCTACATCTCAATGTGCAAGTATCTAGGTACATGTTATACCTACCACTACATCTCCACGTCGCGATAATTTTGTGAGGACGAAGCATCTAAATACTTACCACAACATATTAA
>NW_012054874.1:0-408 GCF_000956235.1 Wasmannia auropunctata | reverse complement strand
GCTCGCCGGTGCCTGTGGGCTGTCCTCCTGCGAGCTCGCATCCTCGCGCGGACCCTCCACCTGTGGGCTCCGCGGCGCCTCCTCGCGCTGCGGGCCCTCCTCCTCCCTCGGAGGCGTCCTCGCATCCCAAGGTACCTCAAACTGCGGATTTACCACCACCCACGGAGGCATCCTCGCCCTCGTTTCGTTGTCATCATCGTCTTCCTCGTCACCGTCATCGTCGCTACTCAGAATGTCACGCTGAAAGAAACAAAACATCGTTTCTATCCTATAAAAAACATTGATGTTATCTGAGAGTAATTGCTTTCGTACTTACCCGCAATCGTCGAAGCTCCTCAGCCAGAATCCTCTGATGTATACCAGCCATCCACGCATCATCCCTCTCATCAGAATCCATCATAAAACACT
>NW_012054873.1:0-491 GCF_000956235.1 Wasmannia auropunctata | reverse complement strand
GCGCCTATCTGTCGCCATCTGCAACAGACAAAGGAGCCAAATATTTTAAAAGAATGCAAAGAGAGATAGAATGAAGAAAGGATAGCTATTTAGAAAATACTTACCCTAGTTGTAAAAGACAACCTGCCTTCTACCGGTTGCTACGTCGAGGATGACGCGCAGCGGCGCCTCCTCGCACGGGCTCGCCGGTGCCTGTGGGCTGTCCTCCTGCGAGCTCGCATCCTCGCGCGGACCCTCCACCTGTGGGCTCCGCGGCGCCTCATCGCGCTGCGGGCCCTCCTCCTCCCTCGGAGGCGTCCTCGCGTCCCAAGGTACCTCAAACTGCGGATTTACCACCACCCACGGAGGCATCCTCGCCCTCGTTTCGTTGTCATCATCGTCTTTCTCGTCACCGTCATCGTCGCTACTCAGAATGTCACGCTGAAAGAAACAAAACATCGTTTTTATCCTATAAAAAATTGATGTTATCTGAGAGTAATTGCTTTCGTACT
>NW_012054872.1:0-538 GCF_000956235.1 Wasmannia auropunctata | reverse complement strand
TGCCGCGTTCGCCGCCGCGTTCGCGCTCGCCGCGTTCGCCGCCGTTGCGCACGGGCCCCACCCCACCCGTTATCGCTCGCGAAGAGGAAGAGGAGAAGAATTGAAGAAAGTATTATTTTATGAATGAAATTAAAGTTTTTATTTAAAAATTTATATTATAGAAAAAGAATATGTAGTGTTAAGCCCACTCCACCGCGCCTATCTGTCGCCATCTGCAACAGACAAAGGAGCCAAATATTTTAAAAGAATGCAAAGAGAGATAGAATGAAGAAAGGATAGCTATTTAGAAAATACTTACCCTAGTTGTAAAAGACAACCTGCCTTCTACCGGTTGCTACGTCGAGGATGACGCGCAGCGGCGCCTCCTCGCACGGGCTCGCCGGTGCCTGTGGGCTGTCCTCCTGCGAGCTCGCATCCTCGCGCGGACCCTCCACCTGTGGGCTCCGCGGCGCCTCATCGCGCTGCGGGCCCTCCTCCTCCCTCGGAGGCGTCCTAGCGTCCCAAGGTACCTCAAACTGCGGATTTACCACCACCCACG
>NW_012054871.1:0-467 GCF_000956235.1 Wasmannia auropunctata | reverse complement strand
TCAGCCGTCTCCATGACTTCAGAAGCGGCCGATGGAGCCGATGCTTGAGGAGCTTCCGGTTTCAAAGTTTGATGTGCGTGCAGTTGTCTGTGAAATAGTGATTTATTCCATCAGTTCAAAACATAGACATATAAGATAGACTCCACATTGGCTGGATTTTCCAGTGGAAAAGGCGTTCATGCCATATTATTGCATAAGAGAAAAAGAGAGAGAAAATACCAAATTCCCTGTCCTTCACTTACTGTCCTTTTTTACACACACGTTCAGACACTCTTGAAAAGGATTGTTTGCAATCATAATACTTTAATCTTATAAAGACTCTTAACGTATTTTTAATGCATTTATCGTACGATATCTCGAAAACTGTCCATCTTTTGACTTCGTGCCCGTGGACACTTTTGATCAGGATGTCATAAAGTAAAACATATCAAAATTTCAGCCGATTTGACCGGGAACCAAAACCCATT
>NW_012054870.1:0-477 GCF_000956235.1 Wasmannia auropunctata | reverse complement strand
TCTGCATAACATTTCGCACACGTTCGAGCACAATTTCTCGCGCATCTTCCAGAAACTGTCGAGGTTCAATGTGTCTGGAATTTATTACTGCACCGGTCAGTATACGACTATTGAAAGCTGCGTCTATCTCACGCCATCTGAGTTCCGCACCGTATCCAGCACCCACTTGCACAAATCGTCCGCGCACCGAATCTTTCAAACTTTCCAATCGCGCGATACGAGCGATGACAGATTGTCTCACACCGATCGGCAATCGCGGATTTCGACTCTGCTCATCGAGCGAATCGATGAATTCGTCGACACGCTCTTCCCACGCGATAAAGTGTTCTCGCGTAATCAACCGGGTGGCTTGCTCGTCCAGATCTCTTATCGTTTGCTCCATATTCTCTTTGAAACGAATACACAAATATCTTTCTCACTCTGTGCAAATAGGGCACATGTTACATGGCATTATTTGAAACAACGGACATTCACATC
>NW_012054869.1:0-387 GCF_000956235.1 Wasmannia auropunctata | reverse complement strand
TTCTCGTAATAATACTTTTATTATCACGTTTGTCACCCGTTACTAATTCACCGTTGAATACTGTGTTTATCTTAATGTTATTATGTCTCTGCATAACATTTCGCACACGTTCGAGCACAATTTCTCACGCATTTTCCAGAAACTGTCGAGGTTCAATGTGTCTGGAATTTATTACTACACCGGTCAGTATACGACTATTGAAAGCTGCGTCTATCTCACGCCATCTGAGTTCCGCACCGTATCCTGCACCCACTTGCACAAATCGTCCGCGCACCGAATCTTTCAAACTTTCCAATCGCGCGATACGAGCGATGACAGATTGTCTCACACCGATCGATAATCGTGGATTTCGACTCTGATCATCGAGCGAATCGATGAATTCGTCGA
>NW_012054868.1:0-360 GCF_000956235.1 Wasmannia auropunctata | reverse complement strand
TGCGGATACGACGATTCCCGTTCCGCATGATTTTTTAGCGGGATATAGAGCGGCCACCACTGACAATGCGAAACATGCATTGTCCGTAGATTGCACGTTCACAACCGCTTTCTTCGTCATAATTTCTCGCGGTAACTGAATATGACACCCCGCGTGCAAAGGATTAAACTTATTTATATTAACTAGCAAGTTCAATATACGCGATAATGCCCACCCGCTGTCACGTTCTTGGAATTCTTCCAGCGACGCTAAGGTAGGCTCAACAACGCGCGAATCGTACCACACGCGTAAATCGGAGCAAAGATAGAGTTCACAGTTTCTCGTAATAATACTTTTATTATCACGTTTGTCACCCGTTAC
>NW_012054867.1:0-391 GCF_000956235.1 Wasmannia auropunctata | reverse complement strand
TATATACGTTGATGGAAATTGCGTTGAGATTCTCAAACTTTTTTATTTGACTTAACGTCATGGGGAATTGAATGTCTTTGAGATTTAACACAGATTTATAATGCGGATACGACGATTCCCGTTCCGCATGATTTTTAGCTGGATATAGAGCGGCCACCACTGACAACGCGAAACATGCATTGTCCGTAGATTGCACGTTCACAACCGCTTTCTTCATCATAATTTCTCGCGGTAACTGAATATGACACCCCGCGTGCAAAGGATTAAACTTATTTATATTAACTAGCAAGTTCAATATACGTGATAATGCCCACCCGCTGTCACGTTCTTGGAATTCTTCCAGCGACGCTAAGGTAGGCTCAACAACGCGCGAATCGTACCACACGCGTAA
>NW_012054866.1:0-591 GCF_000956235.1 Wasmannia auropunctata | reverse complement strand
TAATCTGATCGCACATTCGTTCATCTCCCCACAGTCGACGGTGTGGACCTCCAACTTTTCGCTCGAACTAAAATAGTGTAGACATCTGGAAAAAATCAATTTATTTTATTTACATTTTTATTTCAAAAAATTTTTTAAAGTTTTTATTATACATACCTATCGCAAATGTATTTCTTGTGCGCGTTTTTGCTCAGTTGCGAGCTCACGAAGCGGGACAAATTCTTGATCCATGTGAAATGTCCCACACCATCTTTCTCCACATATAGCAGGTTGACATGCTTCTCCTTCTTCGTGTCAGCGAGGCGAATCGGTAGGATCGATATTTGTTCCTTGTTCTCAATGGTATATACGTTGATGGAGATTGCGTTGAGATTCTCAAACTTTTTTATTTGACTTAAAGTCATGGGGAATTGAATGTCTTTGAGATTTAACACGCAGATTTATAATGCGGATACGACGATTCCCGTTCCGCATGATTTTTAGTGGGATATAGAGCGGCCACCACTGACAATGCGAAACATGCATTGTCCGTAGATTGCACGTTCACAACCGCTTTCTTCGTCATAATTTCTCGCGGTAACTGAATATGAC
>NW_012054865.1:0-471 GCF_000956235.1 Wasmannia auropunctata | reverse complement strand
CATTTTTGTCAGGATACATTCCAGGTCGGCATACACGACAAACGGGGCACGTTCCTTCCTGCTGTAGTTGTTAAAACTCAGCCACTTGTCGTCTTCGCTCGGTAATCTGATCGCACATTCGTTCATCTCCCCACAGTCGACGGTGTGGACCTCCAACTTTTCGCTCGAACTAAAATAGTGTAGACATCTGGAAAAAATCAATTTATTTTATTTACATTTTTATTTCAAAAAATTTTTTAAAGTTTTTATTATACATACCTATCGCAAATGTATTTCTTGTGCGCGTTTTTGCTCAGTTGCGAGCTCACGAAGCGGGACAAATTCTTGATCCATGTGAAATGTCCCACACCATCTTTATCCACATATAGCAGGTTGACATGCTTCTCCTTCTTCGTGTCAGCGAGACGAATCGGTAGGATCGATATTTGTTCCTTGTTCTCAATGGTATATACGTTGATGGAGATTGCGTTA
>NW_012054864.1:0-388 GCF_000956235.1 Wasmannia auropunctata | reverse complement strand
CGCGCGGTGGTAAACATTTATCATTCAATTTTTCGACACAGTCAATGTATTCATATGGAAATACACTTTTTCTTGTGAGAAGATTGAAATTTTCTGTGGACAAATTACAGTATTCGCGTTGCAATATTCTTAGTTTCTCTTTGCTAAGATTTGACGCCAATTTGTCGAGACTGGAACTAAGAAATTTATATGAATCGATAAATCGCAATTTTATACAAGTATTTCGATTCTTTTTATCCTCAGTGCTTTGGACATTTTTTGTAAACGATATATATTTTTCTTTCGTTATTGGAAGTAGTTCTACATGTCCCTGGTATGCTTCAGCTATTTCCTTGATAACAAAATGCGCATCCTAGCCGGACAAATTGTGAAAAACTACTGGAATGCA
>NW_012054863.1:0-505 GCF_000956235.1 Wasmannia auropunctata | reverse complement strand
TTTTTTTTTTTTGGTCGATACTAAATTGATCTTTGATATACTATTCATTGCTTTATTAATTAATGTATTTATTTTTGCGAAGACGGCTCGATATATTTTTTTTATTGAGTTAACCAATTGCGATATCGTGTACACTCGAAACGGATAAATCAAGATTTGATTTTGTCTCAAATAAGATACGTTTAATAACAATTTAAAACTATTTTATATAGTTTATTAAACAAGATACACTTTAATAATATATTTATTTATTTTTTTTTACAAGGTTAAATTTAATTTCGTACACATTCGATGCACTATTTTAATTTTTTTTTTAATGCAATGCGTTTTCACACGTCCGCTGATTGACAATTCGGCGTGCCGTGTGGAACATTGAATTAAACATTAGCCGTTCTTTTCTTCTTTTATTAGAGCGATGGGCGGCGGACGCGTTCGCACGTGCGTGACGTATCGAGAATTGACTGGCAAAAGAGCGCATCAATGCAATTTCCGTTTTTGTGTCGTG
>NW_012054862.1:0-438 GCF_000956235.1 Wasmannia auropunctata | reverse complement strand
TTTTTTACAAAAAATTTTCAAAAAAATTTTCAAAAAATTTTCAAACAAATTTTTATTGCAGAAATCGAGAAATATAAAAAATCTTGGGTCACTTTTTCTCAAAATTTTGTTTTTTATTTTTGAAAAAAATAAAAAAAAATAAAATTTTCAAAATGGTCCAATTTTGATGTAATATCGATAGTTAAGTAGTTAAACTAATCGAGTATAATAATAATAAAGAACAACGCCAACTCAAGAAACGAACAACTTATTTCCTATTAACAGTGGTAACGATAAGAACTCTAAACGCTAGCGTAAATCAACTCAAAAACAACTCCTTTATAATATAACATAGAACGCTTTCAAATTAATTTCAATACAAAAATTAACAAGCGAGAAACGAAATATATCCCGCATCACTCAATTAATATATCTAACTATCGCAACAGCGATAAAAAT
>NW_012054861.1:0-587 GCF_000956235.1 Wasmannia auropunctata | reverse complement strand
TCTGAGTCATGCGATACGTAAGGTGGCCGTGAGTCCGTCTGTACCACCTAGACAGCACCGGAACCAGTGCCCTCCTCACCTCTACAGCCGTTGTGCTTGGCTTCTCGTAGTCGTTTCTCCATCTCGTCAGGGCCCCCTCCAGTGCACGCTCCCTAATCGTGTCATGGATACGTGGCGTGATTCTGATCTCTTCCGCTTGTATCTCTCTCGTGCTTAGATATATCTCCCGGTAGCGATCCGCCAGGTACTCCACCGGCATAACCCTGGCCAGCAGAAAAAAAAAAAAAAANAAAAAAAAAGCGGTTGGATAGGACACAGTCCTGTACGCTGCTATCACTCGGAGGGCCACTCTTCTTTGCACCGCTCGAATTATTCCAGATAGTTTTTTGTCCAGTGCAGGTGCCCACACGGGCGCTCCATAAAAAATAACCGAGTGAATCACCCCGCAAAATAGCCTCCTCGCCGGTTCGTTGGGGCCCCTCAGATTAGGCATAAGTCTCGCGAGTGTCAGCGACATTCTTTCCGCCTTGGGCAGCAGGCAATTAAAATGCTCCCGGAATGTCCATCTTCTACTCAGCACAAGTCCG
>NW_012054860.1:0-462 GCF_000956235.1 Wasmannia auropunctata | reverse complement strand
CTCCTCCTCCTCCGTATCTTCCCCAGGGCCGTCTACTATTCCTTGTGCCTCCATTTGTCTGGCTCTTTCCGCCTCCTCTTTGCGTATCATCACGCTTTCACAAAAGTGACTAAACGCCGTCCATTTTTCCTGCGATTCCAAAATAGCCACGATTACTGCGCCAAGAGAGAGATCCGGACCGATCGACTCCGAAAGAGTCTGCCGGTCGAGGACCCAAGCCCGACACTCACCCAGTGTATGTATGTTCGAGTCATAGGGGGCCTCACAGAAGGAGCAGTTCCGACTCGGAACTTTTTTTATCCTGAACAGGAAGTCATTGAAATGCCCGTGCCCAGACATCTGAGTCATGCGATACGTAAGATGGCCGTGAGTCCGTCTGTACCACCTAGACAGCACCGGAACCAGTGCCCTCCTCACCTCTACAGCCGTTGTGCTTGGCTTCTCGTAGTCGTTTCTCCATCT
>NW_012054859.1:0-378 GCF_000956235.1 Wasmannia auropunctata | reverse complement strand
CACCACACGGGCTCATGGGACCAAGGTCCCACGAGTTGACAGGCTTCCGCCAGAGAAGAACAGCCAAGATGTCAGGAAAAAAGAAAAGAAATGCAGTTGCCGATGCAACTATTGTAAACTTAATTCATTTGCCAGAACGGCTATGTGTACTGTACATCCACCTCCTCCAGATCCTCAGAGGTCTTCGTCCTCCTCCTCCTCCTCCTCCTCCGTATCTTCCCCAGGGCCGTCTACTATTCCTTGTGCCTCCATTTGTCTGGCTCTTTCCGCCTCCTCTTTGCGTATCATCACGCTTTCACAAAAGTGACTAAACGCCGTCCATTTTTCCTGCGATTCCAAAATAGCCACGATTACTGCGCCAAGAGAGAGATCCGGACC
>NW_012054858.1:0-387 GCF_000956235.1 Wasmannia auropunctata | reverse complement strand
TGTCTCGAGATCGTGTTACACGTTGCCGAATCTCAAAAGCCGGATTTTCACGAAAACGAACAGTCATAGACTAAATCTGACATAGGGAGTCGACTAGGGGGGACGGTCTGTTCATTTGCGCAAATCTAGGGAATTTCCCCTAGATTTAGTGACTTTTTTAATTTTTGCATATTCCGATTCCTAAGACCTTCCTGGGTGCAATAGTGACGGTTTTGGTACGTTTTATTGCGTTTTAGACCGTTTTTTGGGGCTTCCAATCTAGTAACTTTTTTGGGGTCCTCTCTTGACATTAGTGTTTTATGATGGCGTAGTGTCCCTGTTGACTGTACAGTTCGTGTGGTACTGGTGCCGGAGCCATACGGCTTCCGGTCGCCGCTGTACCGTACA
>NW_012054857.1:0-543 GCF_000956235.1 Wasmannia auropunctata | reverse complement strand
ATTTTTTGTTTTTTCGTTTTTCAGAACCAGAAGCGTGTTTATAACTCATCTTAAATTTAAATCTAAAATAAGAAATTAATAGGAAGGAATAATGAATAATGTTAATTTTAATTAAAGTGAAACTTCCTTTTATATAGTATACTTACTTTTGTTTCCAACTCTGATACAACGCAACTAATATTCTCTGATACTCTCAACAAGACACGATCACACGAGTCGCGACTGACAAGTGACAACAGTCAACATATACGGCGCCGGGCGCATGGCCGTATACACGAGGCACACGAGCTGACAATTGGCGATCAACGAGTATGCGAGTCGCAGGGCCGGGCCCCTCGCAATGAGCGGGCCTGAGGCGTGCGCCTCATGCGCCTCGTGTATAATCCGCCACTGCTGGCGACCACGTGCTCGTGTCTCGAGATCGTGTTACACGTTGCCGAATCTCAAAAGCCGGATTTTCACGAAAACGAACAGTCATAGACTAAATCTGACATAGGGAGTCGACTAGGGGGGACGGTCTGTTCATTTGCGCAAATCTAGGGA
>NW_012054856.1:0-609 GCF_000956235.1 Wasmannia auropunctata | reverse complement strand
ATTTCCAACAAAGTAATGATATTGGGGAATGTTGACCTAACACGTTGCGCTTGCTCTAATTTTTGATAAACAGTTTCTGAATTGGTGTTATTGCATAGGATTTGAAAATGTTGAAATTCTTCTTTTAAATTTGCTATTTCAATATCTCCTTGATATTTTACAGAGAGATTTGCTAAAGATTCATCAATGATGTTGTCATCGTTTGTAAAAAAGCATTTAAAAGTGGACTCAACTTCTGAGTATGATTCTAGTCTTCTCCTTAATTCCTGTGCTAAACCATCACAAATAACATAAAATACATTTACTTTGAAATTTTGACGACCTCTCAACTCAATATCATTTTCTCTGGATTCGTCCTCAAACATTTTTCTTTTTTTTGTTCTCTTTGTCTCGTCTTTATATTGCGCGTCATTTCCAATCATTAATTTAGTCAAACGTTCCAACTCATCGAATTTTTCTCTGAACTCATCAATAAAAGTAACAAGTGAGTCTAAAAGTTGAATTGCGGAGATAAGATTTAATGTTGGATTTTCCAGAGTCTTGCTAGTTGCATTTACTCTCTCCAATAATTTGGACCAAATAATCGTTAAAAACATGGTTTCAAAAATG
>NW_012054855.1:0-374 GCF_000956235.1 Wasmannia auropunctata | reverse complement strand
TTTTTATCCGTTTTAATGTTGAAAACGATCTCTCTGCAGAGGCATTAGACAATGGAATTGTTAAATAAATTTCCAACAAAGTAATGATATTGGGGAATGTTGACCTAACACGTTGCGCTTGCTCTAATTTTTGATAAACAGTTTCTGAATTGGTGTTATTGCATAGGATTTGAAAATGTTGAAATTCTTCTTTTAAATTTGCTATTTCAATATCTCCTTAATATTTTACAGAGAGATTTGCTAAAGATTCATCAATGATGTTGTCATCGTTTGTAAAAAAGCATTTAAAAGTGGACTCAACTTCTGAGTATGATTCCAGTCTTCTTCTTAATTCCTGTGCTAAACTATCACAAATAACATAAAATACATTGTAA
>NW_012054854.1:0-301 GCF_000956235.1 Wasmannia auropunctata | reverse complement strand
CTGGCGACCAGGGCCGGATTAAGAAACTTTTGGGCCTGAAGCGCTAAAAATTTTTGGGCCCCTTATTCCTTTGTAAAAAAATATTAAAAAATCGTCAGAAAATAAACATTATTTGTTATTTAGTTGTCACAAATTTATTTGTTAATAAAATAAACACAAGAATAATAAATATTTATTTGTTATAAATTTATATGTTAATAAAATAAACATAAAAACTCATAATAAAAATACAACGCAAAACAGTAAAGTAGTAAAAGTAGTTTTCCTTAATCAAACTATAAATAAATATATTTCTTTCTTG
>NW_012054853.1:0-393 GCF_000956235.1 Wasmannia auropunctata | reverse complement strand
TCGACAGAAACTTGACACACACCGATACGCAAGGAAATCCCGCGCAAGGTCACACTACAACGCGACGCGCAACCTCGTGATTCCGCGTACTCACTCACACTTAATCTAACGCTCGCGCGCTCGGGCGCGAGGGCTTTGCGGCGAACTGGCGACGACGATCTCCGGGTGACTCGATACGCGACTCGCGGCACTCCTGATCGCTCACGACAGAGTCGATGAGAATCCTCGCACTTGAGGACGGACCAGGGCCGGATTAAGAAACTTTTGGGCCTGAAGCGCTAAAAATTTTTGGGCCCCTTATTCCCTTGTAAAAAAATATTAAAAAATCGTCAGAAAATAAACATTATTTGTTATTTAGTTGTCACAAATTTATTTGTTAATAAAATAAACACA
>NW_012054852.1:0-811 GCF_000956235.1 Wasmannia auropunctata | reverse complement strand
TTACAAGCTGTACCAACCTGCTTGCCATTTGCAGCCACCAGATTGCCTGAAACTATCCAGCCGAGTAATGTTTTCTGCCACGTTGGCTGCGTGGCCGAGAGCTTGATTCTTCCAATACACATAAGGTCGAAAAATAGTTCTGCTCCTAAGAGCAAGTCCACCCCTAAAGACTTGTGAAACTCTGGGTCTGCCAATGTAATACCATCTGGAATCCACAGGTCGCTTACATTAATTCGGTTGGTAGGTATGGCCTGAGTAATTCGCTTTATTATTAAACAATCGAGGTTAGCTTTGAACTTGCTAATCCTTGACTGCAATGTTATTGTAACTCTCTGATTTGTTTGAGTTGACATTTCTCCTACTCCGCAAACTGGCATATGTGAAGGGAATTGTTTAAGAGCCAGCTTCTTAGCGCATTTGCTAGTTATGAAGCAGGGCTGGGATCCGCTATCTAATAATGCTCGGCAAAGGATATCATCTCCCTTACTATCCCTTACTATGACAACGGCCGTTGCAAGAAGCACTTGTTTACTTGGCTGCAATGAGGAGTGATTCACACTAGTGACTACCACCTTTCCTTGATCTGCGATGCTCATATCCTCCATTGTCTCTGAAGCCTTCATGAGCGCCTGCTCCAAATGAAGCAGCGTGTTATGCCGCTTATTACACTTGCGACATGGCTTTATGGTACATTGCTTGGCTTGATGCGATCCACTTCTCAAGCAATTCAAACATAACCTGCGTGATCTAGCTTCTTTAATCCTTTTATCGATTTCCAATTGCAAGAAGTCATCGCACTTGTATATGGCGT
>NW_012054851.1:0-838 GCF_000956235.1 Wasmannia auropunctata | reverse complement strand
CGACAACGGTCAATTTCGTTGAGTCGAGGTATTTTGTCGATTGATGGCCGTTATTATATTTAAGAATTTATCTTATCGCGTGTTCACAAAACGAAGAAATCGTGGAGTCCACCGAACGTAACACATAGGTCTTGATCTCTTCTGACGGATTGTCTCGCCAAACAATACGCTGCAATGGTGTTTGACTGTCCTCTACCAGTATTTGGCAATACATTTTGGTTATATCCAACATCATCACGTATTTGAATGCTTGAAATCTCAGCAATATCGTGAACAAATCTTGTTGCAATACTGGACCAATCATCAGAGCGTCGTTTAATGACACGCTTTTGTCAGTCTTGCTCGACGCATCAAAAACCACCTTTAATTTGGTAGTCGTGCTTGCTTCCCTTATTACACAATGATGCGGTAAGTAATATTGTGGTCGAACGTTCCATCTTGGGCTATCATCTCGTATTTCTCTCATGTGCTTTAAACTTAAATATTCATGGATGAACTTCGCATACTCCTCTTTCAGCTGTGGCTGCTTTCCGAATTTCCTCTCTAAGTTCTTGAATCGTCAAACCTCTATATCACGTGACTCACCAAGCCCTTGAAGGTTCTCTTCCTTTATCGGCAACGAAACGACGAATCGTCCTTCTTGGTTCACGCCTATACGTCCGTGCAAAATGCCCTTTGCAGACACGCTCCTCCAGGGGATCGAGTATTTTGACGTGCATTGTGCTCAATTTGCCAAAATCGCGTAAGAGTCGCATTCAGCTGCTCATTAATCACCAGATTACAAGCTGTACCAACCTGCTTGCCATTTGCAGCCACCAGATTGCCTGAAACTATCCAG
>NW_012054850.1:0-349 GCF_000956235.1 Wasmannia auropunctata | reverse complement strand
TAGCAGGTAGGCGATCGGAGAAGGCCACCAACTTCAGTTAGCCCTCGGGCTAGCTGAGACCGGAAGTCACGCCCGGTTGAATCCTGCACTCCCCTGCTGCAGGCGCAGGGGGTCTTGGAAGATTTTTACCACCATTATAAAAAAAAAAAAAAAGGTTAGGTTAGGTTAGGTTTAGTGGCGTGCGCGATCTCGAGTGTTCATGCTCTCTGGCGGGCGCGCCACGTGCTCGGAGAGCGACCACCCGGGCGTGTCTCTTTTCGTGCTGGACTGTGGTCAGTGTGGAATGTGCTACACTGCATGCGTGTAGAGGTGCATGGGCGTGACATAACCGCGTTGCACGAAAGTGAAC
>NW_012054849.1:0-467 GCF_000956235.1 Wasmannia auropunctata | reverse complement strand
TATTATTTATATTTATACTTTATGCCCGAGACGAACTTTGAGCGAGAGCGAAATATCGGCATCGGCGAAATAAACGACTTCAATATGACGCCGTAATACGCGGCAGCGGCCCACCCTCCCTCCCTCTCTCTCTCTCTCTCTCTCTTTTTCTCCCTCTGTCTCTCTCGATTTTTCAAAGGTACTTCTAACGCGCGGGGCTTCGCTCCTCTTTAATTCACAAATATGACTTCTTGTTCGCGCGACTTGACTTTCTTATTTCTATTTTCCCTCCACCATCTTTGTCTTTTCCTCCCCATCTCCTTCCCGTTGCTCGATTTTTTTTTAACGTTCATGTACTGTTTCTGCCGCTCCATACTTTAATTAACGAATTCTTCCTTTTCCCTTCCTTTTCCGCGTACTTTCCCGTCCGGCAGTCTCCACCTCGCGATTACCACGATTTTCTCTCTCTCTCTTTCTCTCTTTTTTTC
>NW_012054848.1:0-398 GCF_000956235.1 Wasmannia auropunctata | reverse complement strand
TCTTTCTTATAACACCACGTGGCCGCATATCGCGTGCATCTCCGTAGCTCAGAACCTAGTAGTAATCTAATAAATCGATGCTTAAAGCATCAAGTCCTATGAATTCCTCCTCAACTTTGAGACAACTAATAAATGCTAACTTGCATCTATACGAATCTGTAAAGAATGTATTGCGAAAAAATATCACTCCATGATCTCAGCCAGGAATCGAACCCATTCATATAGATGCAAGTTAGCATTTATTAGTTGTCTCAAAGTTGAGGAGGAATTCATAGGACTTGATGCTTTAAGCATCGATTTATTAGATTACTACTAGGTTCTGAGCTACGGAGATGCACGCGATATGCGGCCACGTGGTGTTATAAGAACCTAAAATCAAGATTTATCATTGCGCAACA
>NW_012054847.1:0-603 GCF_000956235.1 Wasmannia auropunctata | reverse complement strand
ATGTGATTACCGTGTGTAATAGTCAGCGCTTTATTTGTAATATACGCAAACTATTGGATAAATAAATTAAAAACTGTTAAGCGACGCACTTTTGTTGACTTGTAAGGGAGCGGATGCGCGATCTCTGAAGTTAATCAAGATATATCGGTATAAGAAAGTTTTTTTTTTTTTTTTTAAATTGTTTCTTGTTACATTTTGACAGAGTTGAGAACGTTACTTAAAAAAAAATTTAAGTAACGATCATTGCTGAAAAAAGTAACGGTGTTATAATTAACGCGTTACTTCCCAAATTCTGTATTTTGATCTATATAAACTGATTTTGTGGTATGTCTAGAAAATGAAGTCGCGATTTGATTGATTAGAAGTGAATGATTAATAATTCGAAAAAATTTTTATACCTTTATTTGATTTATTAAACCTAGATTTTAATGTCTATTTCGACTTTGGCATAGATAAAGAAAGAAGATAAATCATTGCAAAAGATTGCAACGTGTTTCTGTCGGATCGCGCCGTCTTTGCCCCTTATTTTGAGAAATATATTAATTAATTACAGTTTAATTTCAGTACGGAGAGTCTTGGAATATAATATCCCTGCGATGTCTG
>NW_012054846.1:0-631 GCF_000956235.1 Wasmannia auropunctata | reverse complement strand
GGCAACGGCGGCGGCGGCGGCGGCGGCGGCAGAACGATGTAAAGGATGCGAGAGTGGCCCGCGGAGGCGGAGTAGCCGACCGGAGAAAAAAGAAACGAAGGACCGCGAAGGAGAGACGAGGAGAGAGACAGGGTGGAGGAACAGGGAGAGGCAAACGGCCGAAGTAAACAAGTGGAAGCGGTGGAACGGGGACGAGTATCGGTCAGCGCGGTGCATTTGGTGCATTCCTGCAGTCTGCGCCGTGCCGCGGGGCCCCGAGTGAGCGGGAGAAGAAGAGAGATAGCGAGACAGACGGACGGATGGACGAACGAACGAACGAACGAATGGACGGACGGACGGTCGGACAGACGCAACTGGCGAGGCGCGCTCCTCTCTCTTTCCCATCGTTCTCTTGCTCCCTCGGTCGGTCGCCGCGCTCGTTCCGTTCGCTCGCTTACTCACTCGCTCAGTCGCTCGGCCACCCTTCGTCTCCCTCGCTCTTCGCCGGTTCTGTATATTTATTGATTGCCACCTCACCTCGCCTACCACGGGCAGACCGAGGTCTGCGGCAGTTTCCCCACCCCTCTCGCGTTCCTCGTTTTCCTCGTCCCTGCCTCATTCTGCAGCAGCAGCAACAGCAGCATCGCGCGCT
>NW_012054845.1:0-559 GCF_000956235.1 Wasmannia auropunctata | reverse complement strand
TTGGATACAATTCGGCGTATCGTCTAGCAGCTACGTGGTATTCTCCCTGGCACTCGCCAAGTGCCATCAGCATATCGTAGTATTCTTGATTTGTATACGCTGCCATTTCGTCCTGCTGACGCTTCTAATAATCGAAGGATTATTGATTGCAGCATCGATCGCGTTATCCTATTTATACGATCTCCGCGGGGGTCGAGACCCCTCACCGTGTCCCCCGCGACGAATCTAAGCGTCGCGGGTCGTGACGACAACCCGCGACACGTCGCAACACGTCTCGACACGTCCCGCGACGCTTAGATTCGTCGCGGGGGACGCGGTGGGGGGTCTCGACCCGTACGTCAGTGCGTTATCGCGTGTAGTGAGCAGCTGAGCGTCCGTAGTAATCGCTCGCGTCGGACAATCACTTGCGCCGCTCCTGCCTACCTTGTGTGTGCGTCCCGTAATTTGCTAACTATTTTTCCTTATAACTTAAAAACTAAGCTTCAGATAAAATTTTGGTAAAGGAAAAATAGTCTTAGAATTATGTCAAGAACACGGTACTTTAAGGACAAACGGTTGT
>NW_012054844.1:0-471 GCF_000956235.1 Wasmannia auropunctata | reverse complement strand
TCAGTGCGTGCGTGCGTGCGTGCGTGCGTGCGTGCGTGCGTGCGTGCGTGCGTGCGTGCGTGCGTGCGTGCGTGTGTGCGTGTGTGCGTGTGTGTGTGCGTGTGTGTGTGTGTGTGTGTGAGCATGCTCACACAACAAATTTATGCTTACCTTGATTCGATGTCTTGTAATGATGTAGTAGGCTTAAAAAAGTTCGATAACTTTTCCGTGGATAACAGTAAGGGGACACGATCCCACACGGCGACAAACGAATCACTTGGAGTAATAAGTTGACAGTTTTTCCTTTTATAAATTGAATTATCACAACACTTTCGCGCACTTACTCAATTTACTTACGCGATTTATTCACGTACTTAATTTATTTTCAAACTAATCTATCGGTTTCATTATTAGTTAATCACTATCGATTAAGTATTCGGCGGCTGAAAATTACTCGGAGAAAGAAACACTACACATTACACTAATCAACTA
>NW_012054843.1:0-702 GCF_000956235.1 Wasmannia auropunctata | reverse complement strand
TACTCGGTTATGCTTGGCATTATGCATGCGCGCATATTGGCGCGCGGTTACGTTGCGCGTTACGCCTGCTAGTGTGCAAACGTGCGCGCGCGCGCGTGCGCGTTCGTTCGTGCGTGCGTGCGTGCGTTCGTGTGGGTACGCGTGCATGCACGCGCATATTCACACAAATGACGATGTAACGGCAAATCAATCCGTCGGTGTATCCTGCTAATTCAAATGATCGCCAGAGACATTTTTCCGGCAGTTCGTACACGCATTATAGGTATACTTATATAGCAAGGAAAGATTTGTATTTTACGATTATTTGTCTTGCATTAACTTTCTTTGATGTTCTCGATATTGTTCTCAAATTACGCTGTTCCTGAATCCATGTTTCTTTGTCTCAAATTACCTTGCCAATCGCGTGTCTTTTTTTATCTCCAATTTACAATTAGTTACTGCTATGTCATTTTGGTTAATTTTTCATTGAGACATGTTCTCTATTATATTAGTTCTCTATTATACTAGTATTTATAATTTCTTTATTATAATAGAGTTCTCTCCTATATTAGTATTTTAATTTTTTTATGGATGAAATCACATTTTTAGATATCTTTTCCATTACTTAATTAAATTTTAGCAAATAGTAGTTTTCTGTATAGACATCTATATGTATATTAATTTGTATCTGTGTATCTGTAGTTTCTAGATTCCAGAAAATGT
>NW_012054842.1:0-550 GCF_000956235.1 Wasmannia auropunctata | reverse complement strand
TTGGGTAGTGGCTAGTTAAAAAGTTAAAAGTTAAGTTAAAAATGTAAAAAGTTAAATAATTTTAATTTAACTTAGTTACATTTTAGGCTCTTAACTTTTAACATAATTTAATTACATTTTATCGATAACTATTAACTTTTGATCTAACTTTCTTGAAGTTACATTTTTAGTGCTTCTTGTAAATCCAAAATAAAATACATGTCTAAGTTAGTGTCTTCAAACTCAAATTTGAGAACACACATCAAGGCAATTGTAATAATATAATAAATATATAGTCTGGCCGCGGGAAGGAATCACTGTTCGCGGACCTCTTGTGCATTAAATCACGTTGGAAGAAATCCTTCGAAATTGGTCCTCTTTCCGTGGCTCGACAGAAATAAGTATAACAAATATATACATTATTTAGAAATCCTAAAATTATAAAATTAAAAAAATTTAACTTTAACTTTTCAATTACTTTTTTTTATTAACTTAACTTTTAACTCAATTAATTTTATTATGGACTAACTTGTATCTTAACAAAGTTAAATTTTTAGACTGTTAACTTTAA
>NW_012054841.1:0-416 GCF_000956235.1 Wasmannia auropunctata | reverse complement strand
AATCGAATTTTTTGTAACATGTTCGAAATAGAATCTCTTTAATTCGAATCAAATATGAATCAAATCTGAATAAAATTTTCCCAGATTTACATTACATGTCAATTTAAACGTAATAAATATGAAAATTTATGAATTACATTATTTTACGCAATGATCAGGGTTGGGTAGTGGCTAGTTAAAAAGTTAAAAGTTAAGTTAAAAATGTAAAAAGTTAAATAATTTTAATTTAACTTAGTTACATTTTAGGCTCTTAACTTTTAACATAATTTAATTACATTTTATCGATAACTATTAACTTTTGATCTAACTTTCTTGAAGTTACATTTTTAGTGCTTCTTGTAAATCCAAAATAAAATACATGTCTAAGTTAGTGTCTTCAAACTCAAATTTGAGAACACACATCAAGGCAATTGTAA
>NW_012054840.1:0-16871 GCF_000956235.1 Wasmannia auropunctata | reverse complement strand
AAACAGGCTACAAAGATTTCGATGCCATAATGGACAATGTATAACTGGCAAATTACTATGCAACGGCAGAGCAGATTGCAAGGATTTATCTGACGAGACAGTGGCCGAGTGCAAAGAGATTCTGTGTCCTAACTATGCTTTTCGCTGCAATTACGGTGGCTGCATAAACGGAGACTACGTATGTAATGGCATTCAGGACTGCATTGACAACAGTGACGAAACGCAGCTCCAGTGTACAAGAAATATAACAAACGTTCATACAAAAAGATCTATACGTAAATGTGAGGCGAATCAGTTTAAGTGCGATAATGGCCAGTGCATTTATAGCATTAATGTTTGTGATGGAACTCGAAATTGTGTCGATGGATCGGACGAGGATTCGAGACTATGTCGCAGAATCATATGGCCAGGAGGTTTACAGCCAGAACTACAATCAATGTACAAACCACGGCTACCTCGAGCCGCGTTGAATGATTTTTTACATAATTTGCCCTTCCCTGAAATACATCTTAACTATAAATGCGAACCACCTCCACGACCGCCGAACGGTCGTCGGAACTTACATCCGTCGCAATGCTCAGGTGAAAAGGAATGTATCGTTCCCGATGGAAAGCCACTGGCATATGGAACGCGTCTCATCTACTCTTGTAACTTGGGATATAAAATAATAGGTCAAAACGATTTTAGGTGCCTACAAGGAGGATGGAATATCAAAGTACCCCTAACATTTCCAAAATGCATAGGTATTAAATCAATAATTACATATTCTTAAAATATTTAACTATTTAAAAATATATATAAAGGCAAGTAATTATGTATTTCTATATACCGAATATTTTAATGGAAGCTATCAAAATTATGGTTATGCGTTAATTATTCAAATTGTTTGTTTGACAGCAATAGGCTGCAAAGTTTTGACCACAGTTTCAATTCAAGCTAGATGTACATACAATGACCAATGGATATCGTGCAAAACTTCAGTTCCAGGAACAAAAGCAATATTGGATTGTCAAAACGGTTATCGCCCTGAAAATAACCTACTGTTCGTACAAGGAAACACTGTGACATGTAATATGAATGGTGAATGGGAACCAGAACTTATACGATGCGTTTCTGGTCTGTTTACGATAAATATTCATATTATTGACATTATAAACTTACGCAATTTGATAGAAAAAAACAATAGAACAGATGAGCATGTTTTAGAATTAAAGAATGTAGTAGAATTTATATAACTTTGAATAATATTTTTACAGCTTGCGATCAATAATCATGTAAGTGATACTATTATTATAGGTATCTCTTTCTTTCAGATACTTTACCTGTTACATTCTTCATATATTTTAGTTTCCATTTAAATTATGATTTGAAATTATCTTCTAATAAATTAAAGTTTTATTGAAAGTATCAAAATTTAATTCTAATTACTGTGGAGATACTGCTATATATATAGTATATATACATTTATATACTATTATGTGAGGATACACACACAGACACACCCACATATATAAACGCATATATAAATATTCATTAAATATACTTTTACGTGATTTCGACATGTCTCAATTTTTTCCATCTTATTAAAAGAAATATCAAAAGTATCGCTATGACGTGGGGTTATGATAATTACAAATTATTTTTTTTTGTTTTGTACACACATGTATATAATTACATCATATTTACACTCTTCTGTATTATCATGCAAAAACGATTTTTTAACCAAAATGTTTGTTTTATTGTAGCATGCGGCACTCTACCTCCCGATGTTAAAGCGACCATTGTTGGCGGTGTACGACCGAATATTACAGAATTTCCGTGGCACGCTTCGTTGTATCGCGATGAACCAGGCAAGACAAAGAAGTACTTTTGTGGAGCGACCATTATTCAAAAGAAACTTCTAATAACGGCAGCTCATTGTGTATTTGATGAGAATACTGGACAACTGAATGACGCCAGTAAAATTTATGTACTAGTGGGAAATCTCTTTCGTGATTATGATTATCTCTATCACAATCGAATCCTCGTTAAATACAATCAGGTTTGCAAATTTATATATATAAAAGAAATGCAATATAAACTAATGTGTATGAAATATTGTCAATCATAAGCGTTTAAAGATGCCTTATTGCAGGTGAAACATATTTACATTATACGCAATTATCTGGGACTTGTGGGAAATTACCTTTGGGATATTGCGATATTAGAACTCGTCAGACCGTTTGTACTGTCAACATGGTTGGTTCCAGTATGTATAAATACTGTAAGCGATAAAAGTGCAGTGGAAGTAGGCTCTTACGGGAAGGTAGCGGGATTTGGTAGAACTGCACACGGTGAAACTAGCGCAATGTTACAAGCTTTGATAGTACCTGTAATTTCGTTCAGCCAGTGCATATCCGCGAGTCAAAATGCTAATACGCGACAATTTATCACCAATGATAAGTTTTGCGCAGGTTACAGAAATGGTTAGTAAATGATAAATTGTGTGACAATGATAAGCACGATGTGTTCTATTCTATATTTTATTTGAAAGATATTTGTAAAACATGTAGTTATTTAAATTTGTAAGAATTTTGTAAGAAAAGATAAAAAAGAAAAAGGTGGATAAATATAAGAATAATTATTCTGTGGAAAGTTGCAAAAAATAAAAGGTAATTTAATTTACATAAGAATTGTATGTTTCAGGTTCTTCTGTTTGTGATGGTGACAGTGGCGGTGGATTAGTCTTTAAGACTAATAATACGTGGTATCTCCGAGGTATTGTTAGCGTTTCCCTTGGCACGATACAAGACGGTGGGATTGCTCATTGCGACAACAACTTGTATACTTTATATACAGATGTATCTAGGCATATTTCATGGATTCAAGAAGTAATTTCAAATGTTGAACAAGACCAGAGACATGCGTTATGCTCAAATGAGTCTTATACGAGATGTTCCTAAATTTATTGATACCATCGATTATTATACGATTAATTGAGCACTGTAAAAAAGCATTAATTTTGTATTGTATATGTCAATAACTCTCGATTAATTATTTATTGTCACAGATTTCTATAGAATAATTAATCAATAGTATTCTATAGAATTTGATTATTAGTATATGAAAATCTGTGTTTATTATATTAAAGTATATACATTAATCATAAAAAACCATTATGAATAAATGAATAATTTTTTCTACATTTATTTTTATATATTCTATAGCTTGTATCGTAACGGCAAAGAAAAAATACCTATATAATGTGTGTATAATTTTTATGTTTGTAATACGTGAGATATTAATATGTGAGATATTATTATAGAAATATGTAATTATGTGGAAAATTTATTGTGCGAGTGTAACTACAGTCGCATGGAATTTACTTGACAAAAACTATCACATGTTTTCATTGCCAATGTGATCAATATGGTGGATATTTCAAATATTTTACTGACGTAATCTATATTGTCTATAGTCTGAATCATTTGTGTTCGGCTATTTATTCAATTGAAGTATTCGATAAAGCATAAAAAGGGACAAACGTTTTATTCACTTTATTGATACAATAATTGAACATTTATTCTTACGTTTTGTACTTTTCTTATGTAGTATTTAATATAGCTTCTAATTTCGGAAAAAATCAAAGATATATATTATAATATATTTCTTTTATTATTTTAAAATAGCTTTTATATGTTTATATGTATATTTACGTATGAAATACGATCTTTTTTTGCAAATCGATCACTTTCCAGCAGCGACCCGGATATTTCATTTTGGTCTAGTTACGATTACAATCCAAGGCTATAAACTTTCGGTTTTGATTTTGGTTTCAATTCTTTTACCGATAACTGTGACCGTAACTCTTTGGATTTCGGTCTTTTTCGGTTACGGTTATATAATTACTTATATAATTACTTATTGTAAAATTTTTAAAAGAGATTATATAAAAGGTAATACAAATATAAGTTGTATATTATAAAAAATCTTTGTTGATGAAAATTCTGTTAGCTCTAACCAATAGTTGACTCTCCAGGATTGTTTCATCGATGTTCATTCTTATAGTGAGGATAGCACGAATTTTAATCCTGAGAACAGCCGTTCGACACTCATTTACGTGGCTAGTACCGCCAGAATAACCATCGCTAATTTGTACAACTCTGGTTGAGTATACTTTTTTCTTGCCAGAATTCCAAGATATTGTTTTTCAGTTTACACGAACTTAGTCACTACACTGTTCTACTTCGTGCATCAAATACGCGGACCATAGAGTAAGGATACTCCATAGATATAAGTAAGAATAGATTGAGCGTAAGGCGTGAAATTTGATTATGAAGAAAGACGGAAGATAGGTGCCGTATATTTTTTTCCGAACCGAAAACCAAACCGACAAACGGACCGAAAATAAAAAAAAACTTTGGGTTCGGTCTATTAACCTGCACAATATATCCAATTTTGGGTTTCGATACGATCCAGGTCCCTGCTTTTTATGTACTATTACTGTGTATCAATATTTACATTTTTTGAAGCAATACATTAAAATACTAAGACATAAAAAATTAAACGTATAAATATATATAAAATATAATAAATTAATATAAAAATATTAAATATACTACATATATACATAAAGTTCCATGTTGTATTTGACAATCAATAAATATTTATAAATTGTGGAATTCTAAAGAAAAATGTCTCAGAAAAAGGTTGTAGGGTTTCGAGGGAGACGTATTTTGATTAAGTTGCTTTTTTTAGATAAAAACGCTAAAAAGATATGTCATCTCCATTTTTTAAAATAGATTATACATATAATTATATTATTTTTTATATAATAGGTTTTCTCTAATTATTTTGCATATAAAAGTATACAAAAATTGTAAAAAAATATGTTTATATTTTTTTCAAAAAGCAACTGTAAGTTTTCTTTACACCAATCGATTTATTTCATTATTTTGTGCATAAAAATATTAAAGTACAATTATCAAAAAATCAATAGTTTTCCAGATATTTCATTTTATGTCGAAATATGATTAAGTACAAAATATCTCATAAAGTATTGATTTGTTGATAATTTTACCTTAATATTTTTATATGCAAAATAATTAAAGGAATTACTTAAAAAAGATTATATTATTTCAAAAATGGATTTGATCTTTACATCTTTTTAGCGTCTCTATCTAGAAAAAAGCAATTTGATCAAATACGTCTCCCTCGAAACCCTATTACAACTTTTATCTAAAATATTTTTCTCGAAAACCCCGCAATTTCTAAATATTTGATTGTCAAATATAAACTGGGACATCCTGTATATATACTGGATGGATACTATAATAAATAATGTAAAAGATTTTAAGGAGTGATTTTTTACACAAATTCAAGGTAAAAACTTTATATGACCATATGCCCGTATGTTTAAAACATACAGAGTTTCGAAGTTTAAGGAAACATTTTATTTTTTTTATAAATTTTGAAAATTATTTGAATTATTTTGATGAAGTTTTGTGTATGTTTCGAGTTTCATAAAAAAACCCGAGTAGTTTTCGAAGTTCTTGCAAAAACATAATTTTTTTTTCAACGGTTGAAGGACAAATTTTTTTTTCAAATGATATACAATAGAAGAAAAATTCTTAAAATTTCTGTTGTATATTTCTATGTGTATTTGAATATCTTACAAATATTTCTTTTCATATTTGTTTCTTGCATGTATATAGCAGTATCCATTGAATTTATGGAAAGAACATATACATATTTAATGGAAAATGGAGATTTTTCTTTACACAGTGTTCGATGTGCACGTATCATACATATCACATTGAACACTATACGTGTTCGATGTGCATGTATCATATTGAACATACGCATATATAGTATATGTGAATATATTTGGTTTAGGTTCTCAATTATATTTTTAAAGAGTCTCATTGTTTTTAAGCATTCTTCTTATAATATACATATTGTTAACATAATAAAATCTTAAACAGCTTAAATTACTTATATTAGTTCCCAATAATATAATACTATCTCATAAATATGAAACTGAGTCAAATAGTAATTAATTATTTATATTAACAACATTTTAGTAATTTAATTAGTTCTTATTTGTATATATAATATTGCTGCGGGTATAGTTAACAATGTGCTTATATGTTTCTTCATTAGATTGTGTCCGAGATTTCATTATAATTCCCATGGAGTTGGAAACTATCTCAGATTTCCCGAGTAGAACGTTATATGTATAAATTATACGTGTTCCTCATTAACGTATATATTTTGAATTAATGTTATTACAGTGAAAAGTATTAAATACAACACCATTAACTTTGTTTTTATTATATACTCTACAGCATTATTATTAATTATTATATATAATTTTTAATTATAATATATATATGTATATTAAAGATTATATTATGAAAATATGAATATACACGTTATATAAATAAAAAATTAAAAAGTACCAAGAGGAACAAATCTTGCAAATCATTTTCTGTATTCTACAACTTGTAATACTATGCAATTTTAATTTTAATTTGATAGGTATTTTATTGCTCTTTTTTATAGATGAGTGTGTATAATGATGAGAGTTATTGTACGAGACTTCTTATAAGCTGAGATCGATTATATAATTAATGGAATTTCTATCAATTTATCAATTCTTTACGACAGCTCAATTACGTATTTCCTTCTGCCATTTACATTCCTGTACAAATTTCATGTTTCGCGTGTTAAGGAAATGGGGCTGTCAATATATGAATCAATTGACGTCGAACTACTGAAAACTTTATCGATCATATTGTACTATAAATAAATTTTATACTTCGGTGTTTGCTAATATCGTGCTTCGTGGTACGAAGTATAATCAATTGGATTATCCATGATTTACAACTTTAATAATTTTGATAAAGTTTTTGTTGTCTTAGTTGTTGCCGTTTGAAACTTCCACGCGACAGTGATCATGAATTTACTTTTGACATACCTATTTATTGTACAAACAGCGACACGTTATTACAAAGAAATTATTGTTCGCGGTCGTTAGTCTGTAAAAGAACATTGATTTGATTGAGAAATTGATTACTGCTATATATGATATTTGAATGACTATTGAACTTTTAATATTCTTTTATTTAGTGTCCATATCTCTTTATGGGTCAATAGCTCTGAAGTGCTTGAAATTGCTTTTCCTAAGTCAGCACCTAGCGGCGCGATGGCCGCATCCTAATTTAGCATTGAAAGGGTCAAGCGAATGGATTTGGGATCTCGACAAAACGTTCGCATTTGCATAAACTGAAGAAGGTGGTAAAGGTGAAATCAAGTCTCTATCAGTATTACTTGTTGGCGTACATACTGTTAAAATCCGACTGGTAATCTGAAGAATTACGAGCGATAACACAACGCTTTTTCTACACCAGATTCCTTTTTTTATCTTCGGCGCAAAGCGTTTATTGAACGTGGATGCGACAACGAACGTTTGAAAGAAACGAAGAAAGATCGCGCTATAAAGCGGACTGCACGATTTGAGTGAGTCTGAAATACGATTTCAACACGTTTATAAGATCACTGAGAGATGAACTGTGATACAATTCATTTATAAGGAAGTATGGAGCATCAATGTGGTAATCGGATTTTACGAAGTCCTTAAGTAGACTGGTATTGATTTCCGACTATCTGGCTACCTGTGTGCTATATCTGGCTCCGATCATCGTTTAAAATATATTTGCCGTGTGTTGCATTGAGGTTAAGATAATATTTCTTGTTAATTGTATAATTATATTTTATATATAATTATATTAGTAACATTACGATTGTTAATTGTGAAAATAAAACAGCAGTACACACACACACACACACACGCGCGCGCACACAAAGATTCCCACAAATTAAAAATAAAGAAAGCTATCTTGTATTTTCAACAATATGGTATATTTACTTGATTAGATACTTTGGATAGAAAATACTGTTAAATTTAATATAATTTTTTTCTTCTATTTGTTAATCACAGCAGAGTAATTGCTTGCGTATTTTCAATTTTACTTTGAGTAGTTTGTAATCCGAGAACTCTATCCAGTGTTGATGTATTGATATTCGAATCATTGCTACAACTCAATTAATGCAACCTGATATAACACGATATCTTCTGAATGGGAGACAAAAGGTAGTGTAATTGTCACAAAGTGAACACTAAATTGTCACAGGTCTCGGTTAATTGTTGCGGTTGACAGCTAAATGCGTAGCACGAATGTAAGTTTCCGAAGTGTCTCGCACTTAATTGAATAACCAACTTCAAGAAAGTTACTTGCATTGTACATCATAAATTTTTGTGTTTAACTGAAAAAAGCACCTGTGTATAACACATATTTTATTATTGTAATAAATAGAAGAGAATAAGTGTTAATACTATAATATAAAATTACTTTTAACTCTTCGAGAATAATATATATGAATTATTTAATTACAAAAATATAAAACCTTAATAAAGTTGGTTTATTATAGGATCGCACTGTATAATTAATATTCTAATAAATGTAATCAACTAATTTAGTAGTTATTATCATAGCGTATATTTATTTGTTGTAAAGCATTCATGTTATAAAAACCATATTTTCCTTCTGCATATATATAATCGAAAGAAGCAATATATAAATGAGAGGATGATAAATAAAAAAATTTCGTAAAAGACGTACACTCGATTTTTCAAATGCATCCTCACTTTTATCAGCCCCAAACATACAGCCTATGCGTTTTACATGTACGTGCGTTACATGTATACCGTTGTCTGTATTGGAACGAGGGCAGATAGAGAGGGTCGATGGGGGTGGTTGCTGGGATTTTCAGTACGCGCGCGATCTCCGTGCCGAAAACACGTTTCTCCTGAATGTTCGAATAATCTCCAAGTTCGTGTGTGAGAAATCACTGATAAAATTATATAGAAAATTACTATCGATAACGTATTATTAGTTTAATGTATTAATGCTGCAAAAGTGCAAAAATCTAAATTAAAACAAAGATAATTTCAATAATTATTTTTAATTGAAATGTAACGCGAAGAAGACGAGTTAAAACGAGTTAAGTCTGGCAATAAATATTTGTGTTAATTTTCAATTGTATCCGCGACAAATGTACGGCTCAATCGAGACGTAATCCAAACGACGGATTGTGCTTTCGAATGCTCATCAGAAGACAATTAGCCGTACATCTACATACTAGTGAATTAATCATGCTGACAGTTTCCGTTTAAACGCTATTATTAATTCAGCTATTTACAAGCAGATGATACGATGCATGGTGTTCGTAATGGTCTAACGCAAACGCATAAATAGGTAAATTTTGTAGATAATGAAATATAAATGCTTGATAAAATAATGGTAAAACAAATCATTAGATAATACTTTATAATGTTAAAGATAGTATTTGTTACAAATAAGAATAGAAAACTTTACATTGAGTACACATAAAATGCAAAACTGATAATAAATGGTGAATGGAAAGCACACCAAAGATCTAATTAAATTAATTTTTAATTCGCGCGGGTAAACGTAAATTAATTTTCAATGTAAAACCTTAATATGTAAAACGCGTTAATTAAAAGTTTAACGTTCATCTCGCGGAACTAACTTTTTATAAATCATCCAGATAGAGTCGCATTAACCGCAGTACGTTTAGATGTGCACTTCTCTTTCCACGCTGATTCTCACATTGAAGGTGCCGGCACTCCGGATATTACATATTACGTGCTTATGATGCAAAATATGCGATATTATATGAGGCTATACTTTATGGACGACGCACAGCGCGTTTGACATTGGCTTTCAAGCACCTCATTACTATATCGTGAACACTCTAATTAATGAAGTCTTACAAGGCGGGAGGATACGGACAATTAACGCGACACATAATCGTTTGTATTATAATATGTCCTAATATGCACGCGTCATTCGTTGCGGCAATAAATGTCACATGGTACGTATTGAATAGATTATTCGCATTTAACCAGATGAGGCTTATTTACATATTGTCAATAACATAATTAATTAATCTTAAACTGACTTTGTTGTCACACGTGAAATACATTGTGATCAATATGTGTGAATCTGGCTCTCTATCATCTGGTAAGTTGTGTATGTACATGTAAGTGTGATACGTATTTAATACCATTTAATATTCATAAACCAGTTGTTAATTTTCATTAGTTAGTAATTTACATTACTAGGCTTTTATAGGTTTAGAAATTTTTAAACAATAATTGCTCATTTACTGCAACAACTATACAACTAAAAAAAAGCAAAGTTTTCCAGAAAATGAGTTTGAATGTTTTAAATTAATTAAATTTTGTTATGTTAATTTTGAAATGCAATTTTAGTGTGATAACTAATTTTAGAAGAATGAAAGTGTGTCCTTTCTTTTTTTCTTTATGTTTCTTTTTCTTCAAACAACTAGAAAATAATGATTTTGGAGCTATGTCGTGTTGTAGCAAATGAGCGACGTACATAAATTATATTGTAAAATATATTATCGGATATACATGAAGTGTAATAAAATTTAGGAAGAAAGAGACTAAAAAGAGAAACCTTATATAAATAAAAATGGCCAAAGAAAAATTTATATAAAACACCAGAGCTTATAAAATATTGATACAAAAAGGCAATTTTCTCGTCAATCTTTATGTGATATTAAAATGTTTAAATCTTTTTAATAGCTTTAGTTAGAAAATTATAGAAATGTATAAGCTTGAACACATATAACTGTGGTCAACAAACTTCTAAGCGAAACACACGCTATAATCACAGTTTTACAGTTGTGCCCTTTATTACTACATAAATTGAATTACTTTCGGCTTGCGTATAATTAATCGGATAAGCGGAGTAACCCGTGGGAAAACCATCATGTTAGAATATTACACTGTAATACAATTTTCATACTTTCTTTGTTAGCAGTTGCTCTGCTGGCAGATTGTAAATGCAAATTTTACTATCCTAACGTGGAAAGCGCAAGAAATTTAGTCAGGAGATTTAGTCTATAATAAACAATTTTATGGCTGGAGAAATTTGTAACAGGTGTCGCAAAATGAAATTGAGCTCTGTAGCCTCGATTGCTTTTGTGCGAATTTGAAATGAGATTGCATTCTAGTATTCGTGGAATCTCTATCTATTATCAGAGGCTCTGGCGCTGGCGGTTGGCATTCCGTTTGCTTAAGAAGAATCGGAATACTAAGTCGAGACGCGATACAGCACGGTAGTAAACAGACTGCAAAATTGTTTCACGAAAATAATTGATGCTACAAATTGGCTTTGTTTTTATTCATTCAGTGTGTGTGATAAATAAAATGTAAGTTTCGCGAACCGATGATTTTCATCCGCTGCTCGCGGATCGCGCAATTACAATGATTATTAATTACAATTATTCTTAAAATAATCGGTTTAATTATAAAATGCATTTAAAATTCCACGAGAGATCGTCAGCCTTGCAAACAATTCGTCATTAATGATACAATTTTGCGAGCAAGTTTGAATTAAAATCAATATGGAAGGGACTTGGGCGCGAAAGACCGACATTTACATGAATGGCGCGTACTTTTATGCAAAATCGCTCATCGCAAGCTCATCGAGTGTTTGAAGAATTATTGTAAATTTATTACCGTCGCTTCCGTAATGTACGACGCTGTTTGAACAACGTGTTTTCACGAATTTGGACCACAACTGCGCAAACAACTTAATTTGCTTATTCCCATTCTTCGCTTCTTCGCGCTTCTAAATCTGCCTTGTTTCTCCGCTATTTAATCCCGTCATCCTTATTTATCTTTGTTTTATTTACCGGAAATCTCAGTGCAAATCTCGGTCAGTAAGTGATTAAAACTTATGCTAGAAGTTAAAGCATAAATATTATTATTTGATATAACTGTTGCGGAACATGTTAATTAAATTGAAGAAAATAGATAGTATAACGAATGAATAAAATAAATAAATATCATTTTTGTTTAAAGAATAGAATCACATTTGCTGAAAAAATCATAAATTATCTGGGACTTAAAAGTTTTAATAAAACAAATTACTGTAATAAAATAAAGCCAAAATGCAAATAATGATGTGTAAATACTTTGCAACTGAGAGCGTAGTTTAAATGAATCAACATTTTATGTAAATTGAACTAAACGTTTTGGTTTACAACTTTCATCAAGCAAACTTTCATTAAATGAAAATCAATTGAAAATGATAATATAATTTTAAAAAGATACTGTAATATATACAAAATCATGATCGTAAAAGCTCCATCAGAGTATAAAAAGTGCAATTTAAAGAAAGCAAAAGTTACATTATTCCACTGATAGGAATTTTTTTTCTCCCACAGACACTGGTGAGATTTTTATCGCTTTACCTTCGTTAAATTACAGCGTACCATTTTTTTCTTGTGTTGCAGACAGAGTGAGAAAGATTAATTCGATTTGTGTTACTGAAAATTTAATTGATCCATTTAAATCACGCTATTAATTATAAAGTAATTTACGCGCCCTGTTATTTGCACTAGTAGCTCTCATTAGCCCTGTAATTTATTTCTTTGTGCATCTGGAAATCATTTGTTTACAATCTCTAAAAATAGTGTGTAAAATTTCCAATAAATATGTTTTATTAAAATCTTATTTTTGAAGTATCAACGTGTGTGATAATTTGAAATCGGGAGGAAGATGTATTTGAGTAAAAATACGAGCCGAGCGTAGGTACATAATAAGTATTACTTTCACGCTGTGCTGTGGAATATTTCAGGACGCATCGTATTCATTAGACGTCATACTCATTTGCATCATACTCATTTGACTATCTTACCTTGTTTAATATAATTTCCCCGGTATACACCTTTTTCCGTTACGAAAAAGTTCATCTTTCATGGAGCTCAGTCTTCACAGAGCATAAATTAGGGAGCGTTACCTTATATATCTGGAAATGCAATAAATACTTATAAACGTGAAGTAAAAAGAAATGATTCTACAGGTTCGCACGCATCGCGTTAGCGTTGTTTTTTTTTTTGTATACGAGACCATGTCAGTTTTTATGGCTGTCGTGCATTTCTAGTTTACGTGTTGGCGTATAACACGTGCCAGATGCAAGCACGACTAGTTGACACGGAAAGGTACTCTATTAAGAAATTTCGTTGTTATTTCGTGTAACATGAGACAGACAATGAAAAAGTACATCGCATTATTTGAAATCGGAATAACAAAAAGTGCTCGTGCTTCTCTGCATATTAAACTATCGACTATTTAATCTTTAAATATTATTTCATTAAATACATCTCAATCTACATAAATTAAGTGTCTCATGCTTATTGCGTCATAATCCTTTCCAAGTTTAATTTTTTAATACAAGTTGAATAAGAAGAGTAGGTAAATCTTCTTTTGTACTTTTTATAAAAAAATAATATCCTTATAAATTAATATTCTTATAATAAATTTTGCAAATTAAATAACTGTAATAAAACTGATAAAATTATATAAAAAGAATATAACAAGAGTTTGTATAACATTAAAAATAATTAATTCAATTATATGAAACATTAAGAACGATTATATCTACAATTTATTTAATCTCACATGAATATTTAAAAAAAAAGTGCAGCTAGCTTATTCCATAAAAATGTCAACGTAAAGATATATAGCTGACGTATAAGTTTGATGTATGGATTTCGAAAAATTCTTCTGTGTTAATAATTTATACTTTAAAAGTTGTTCGTAACATTAAAAAAAAAATCGACTATTACGAAGTACGGAGTTATAAACTAAGACATGAGTTTTACATCAACTTACTTATAGGTATCGATTCCAAGAAAAAGAAACTTAAGATATATACTTGCCTTCTGGGACAGGATGCGAAAATTTTTATCTCTCATATTTCTTGATCTATTTGCTATGATCTTTATCCTTTTTCGAACCGATTTCAGATTTTTACGACATATAAGCTAGTATTTGTTTATAATGATGACTTCTTTTTCCGTTCGGAGTGTCGTTCGTCTTGTGAGCGGAATGAGCAGAATAACGATATATCGGAGCGTTGCTGGATTAGTAAATGTTAATTGATTAAACACGTTCGGCTTCGTTTCACTGTCAAGAGCTGTTGCATTTCAAGTTCTACTTCGTCCTGCTGATCTTTTGTTACACCGAAGCAATCTCGCGGAGCACACTTATTCCCTCTTTGACGTTTTAATGCTGACGCCTGGTTTCTTACATTGTGGCGCTGGTTTTTATTCGCGGCCATTGCACATTTCTTACTGCACAAGAAGAGAATCTCGTGTTAGCGGATTTATGTACGCACATGGTTTGTGTGTATAATGTTGTTTAAAGAACAATCTTTAAGATATGGTGACGTATTCTTTTTAAGTATCGTTATCTTATTTGACGCACGGCAGATATGCGTGCTTCTGATGCATTTTCAACTTTTCCAAAGCATTATTTCTTTCCAGGATATTAAAGCACAAAGTTGACATGATAGGAATAAGCAAGAAGTTCCTTATCCTTAAGAAGGGCCTTGTGATTTATTATTCTGAAGCATTGAAGATGCTTCTGGCATTTTAAAACAATACAAGTTTTGCTTTAAATTTTTAATCAACAGAGAAAACAATAAGATTTACTTTAATGTAAAAAGATAATTTTTAAAACAATCAGACGATACAAAAACAGATAATGTTAGTAATTAGATATAGAAAAATTTTATTGTAAATTGAGAAAATATCAATAATTTAATTAAAACAGTAAGTTATTAACTTATTTGGATTTATGCGGACAGAATAACATTAAACTATAGTTTTAGTGAAATCAAATATCAGTTGATTAAAATGTATTCGTAGATTAGATAACTAAATTAAACAATCAATTTTTGATTGAAAAATTCAATTTATATAAAAACAAAATATAACAGCTTTGAATAAAATGGTAAATTTTATAAAAACAATACTGATTTTACAAAAAATAGATTCAGAAACACTTTTGCATTTTATCGAAAACTATATATTTTTTAAATCATAAAATAATTTTAGTCTTTCACCAACTAAAGTTTATTACAATTTTAAATGTTCTAAATATAAAAGTTTATTACAATTTTAAATGTTCTAAATATAAAAAATTAACAAATATAATTCGATAATATATATAGTAATTAATTCGAGTATTAATTGCGAATGCATCAAGTATCATAGCAAACAATTTCTAAAATATTTGTATAAACTATATCAGGATCAAATAGTATCCATATCTTATTAACTTCACGACAATAAATTCGATAAGTTTAAAAGGTTCGGTTGTAATCATTGTAATAGGAATTAGAAATTGGATAGAGATGGTGCCGTGTCAGGAACGGAATGTTGCTAAGTGCAATTATCCTGTCGATAAAGCTCTTCAATCGATTTTCTGTGATAGGTAGTACATGAAATGCTGGTGCAGGTGCAACTTGCTCAAAAGTTATTGATGGTTGGTTCGAGTTTACTTTATCATCAATCAATAGTTTTAATTGCGCTAAATCTTGCCAAAAGTTTTAAGATATATGTATATATATGTACAATCGATAAATTTAAGATAATTTGTCTGCATTGTGTAAGATGCATAAAATAATTATTGGTAATTTTATAGTAATTATTTTTAATTATGTACCAGAAATTGTACTTTATTTATTTGCCTTGATATTAAATCTTTACGTTATACGCAATAACAAGATTTCAAAATTTATATTAAATAATTTTTGTAACAGTTTAAACAAAATACGTTATTATCAATTGGAATTATTAATCAATACAATTTCTTATAATACAGTAATTATCTAATAATTGCTCAAACTAAATATATCTGTTATTGTTTTAATTAAATTAATTTTACATGCAATAATTCAATTTTCGAGAATATTTTTAAGAGAGGTTTAATAAACGAGGTTAAATTTTCCACCACTCAGAAAATTTACCAACACTCAGAATTGTATGCGCATTGTAACAGATTTACTGCTATTTAAATACGATATACATATATATATGTGATATATGTAAAAGGAACAACTAACATTCGCATCCACATGTGTAGGAAAGATTTTTAATATTTTACGTAGGAAATTATTTTTAATAAGCAATATTTACGTTTCAAGAAAAATGAGAAGAATAGTAGCTACAAGCTGTCCAAGTCGATTACGATCTATAACAATCTGTAACGCTGCGGATGAAGTACGACTTACAAATAAAAATATACTGCGGCTTACGAACGACGTTATACATATTCATTGCATGGGAAATAAGAGATTCATCATCGTTGAATTGAAAAGACGACAAGATAAAACAATACGATGTGCACAGTGGGGTATCCGAAGGAGCGAAGAATAAAGACAAATAAATGGGAATAACTTACAATAGAAGACCTGGGTCAGAATATAATTGAACGGGAAAGAGATCGCTTTCTACTCAAGTGTAAATTATCTTTGCGGCAGTAGAAAAATCGACTTAAGTGCAGACAGCGCTTGTCATAAGAGAGACGTGAAATAAGAAGCTTCTACTGATTATTAAAATTCTTTAATAACTCTCTGACTTATCGTGACTCATTGTACGCATCGTCGATATCATATCGTCGATCTTTTCTGTATAATTCATAAATCGTTAATAGCGTTTTGTCTGATTTTTTTGTAATAAACAAAATTGAAAAGATGAGAAAGATAGTGTATATATTAAAATACATATCTATATATATGTATAAAAGTATAATTGTTAAAAGACATATTTAAGATGTTTTCGTTACATACAAATTGCACACATAATAAGGTGATATGACACAGATATAAATTTTCAACAGTATGTTTATTTATTTTGCAATTGTACCTATTACAAATGTAAAATATAATAATTGTTAATTATTGTGTGTGTGTGTGTGTGTGTGT
>NW_012054839.1:0-4047 GCF_000956235.1 Wasmannia auropunctata | reverse complement strand
GTCATTTCAAATGTTGAACGAGATCAAAGGGTTGCATTATGCTCAAATGAGTCTTATACGAGATGTTCATAAATTTATTGATGTATCATCGATTATTTATACGTAATTAATCACTGTAAAAAGCATTCATTTTGTATTGCATATGTCTAGTCTATCGAGAAATTATTAATTGTAAAAGTGTATACAGTAATTATATGGAAAATCATTATAAATTAATTAATAATCTTTTCTACATTTATTTTTATGTATTCTTTTATGTTTTGTACCATAACGACAAAGATAAAATATATAAAATGTGTTTTTATATCTTTAATGCGTAAAGTGTGTAAGAGGCTATTATAAAAATATATAAACACGTAAAAAATTTCTTGTACTATTTTTACTACTTACAGTCGTACAAAATTGATTTGATAAAATTATTGACACGCTTGTGTCAATAATTGTCGATATTAATTATGGGAAATATCTTAGATATCTTACAAACGCAATCTATACTGCCCAACATATAATTGAAACTATATACTGTGTATATAGTTTCAATTATATGTTGGGCTATTTTTTTGATGGAGTAAAAAATGGGATAATTATTTTATTCATAAAGGAAAATATTTAATGATATTAATAATATATTGAATATGTTTAATTATACACATCAACATTTTTCTTTTCGCGGAATAGTTAGTATAATCCTAATTTAAATCAAATATATTTCACATTTATAATATATTTCTTCTATTATTTTAACTTGTATACGTTAATATGTTTTTACAAATAAAATATGATTAATTTTTCTTTGCAAATTATTCAAATCAATCGCTTATTCCAAGCGATGTTGCTGTGTATTAATACATGTATATACATTTAAATTATATTAATATACATTTTTTGAAATAAAATTTATTAAACATATTTAACATAAAAAATTAAACGTATTTAAACATATATATTATAATTAATATATATATACATATATATATATATATATATTTTATAAAAACAATACATAATATAATAATACATATGTTTAAATTATATATATATATATATATGTATATATTATTTAAACATATGTATTATTATATGTATTGTTTGCATAAGATAAGGAATGATATGTCTTAAGAAAACATTTTCCCAGTTTTTTTATTAAATAACGTATATGCACTTGTCTTGAGCTTTAAATTTTTGCATACTATAAAAATTTATAAATTGTTATTATTTAATTTATTTCATGGAAGTTTGTATAATTGTGGAGAATGATGGAAAACATGAGAAGCCTGCATAATAATATTTTCGTTTAATAAAAAATATAACTCCGTATCTGTAAATGAATACACTAAGAAGCTAAAGAAAAATTTTTAAACTAAATTGGTATATGTGCGCATATACATATACGGTCATATCACGTCTTCTTTCGATTTGTTCGAAGTGTAGATAATATTTTGTAGCGTATAAATCGAGTATGTACTTTATCTGTATTATCTATCATACGCGCATGACTTAATTTGCGTGCGTTAATTCCAGACTTGCGACATCCAGTGTATCCAGTAGATAGTCGCCAGAAAGTTACATCAGGGAAAAACTGCTGAACTTGTGGACTTAAAATTTTTAAGATTTTCGAAACAAAACTAATCGTTTTTTGTTTATAATTAACAAGTGCTCCACCCATTACATATATTCATAATTTTGTACTTATTCATACGACTATTGGCTATTACTGATTGAATTAAACATGAATTAAAAAATGAGAACTAATAAAAGAAAGAAAAAGAGAAAGGTATAATCACAGTGAATAATCGAACATCGAGACAGTCACGGATTACAATTATTGGCATTTCGTACGATATACTATACCATGCGGATTGTTAGACAAATAGTTGTTTACGGTAAGCAAGAAACAAATTATGACACCAATTTGTGATAAATTAAAAATACGGTAAAAACTTTTGTATTATATCATTCTTTCTCAAAGATTTTCTATTTATTAATCAAGTATAGACGTGCAATAAAATATTATTAAAAATACTGTATTATTATAGATACCATTAAATAGATAACGTATTCTTTTGTATATCGTTTGATAAAATAGCATTGCATTATATACTTATAAAAATATTTCAAAATGCAATTATTTTTATAAATTAATATATATAACATAATTTCTAATGAATGTATGATAAATAATAATCTATTTTTATTGAAAAAAAAAACATTTTTATAGAAATTGTCTTATTTACAAATTACTAATGGATTTTATAATTAATCGAGATTATAAATACACAAATTAAATAAAATTTTGTAAGTTAGGTAAAGTAAGACTTCAAAGTGTATTATTTGACATTTTTTTAAAATACATGTTGTCTGACGAGATTTTGTAATTATGAAATGTATAGTAGTATATAAATATCTGAATTCGGAATATAAATCAGAACTTGCAAACAAGATTTTAATGACATCAATGTAAACAGTTACAGTTTTGTATATTTTTATTATTTCGTCATTGTAATAAATATATAAGTATATAAATATATAAGTAAATACTGATAGAAATATATAAATACTGAATAAATTCGAGTTTGCAAATGAATGATATTTTGTGATAATTGTACTTCTGTATATTTTATAAAATTTTTTCAAAATATATACTTTGGCAGTTTCAGAAAGCAGATTTTGAATCTCAGTGAAGAGAAAGACTATATTTTTCCATGTTTATTTATATTGGTAGATAATAAGCGAAGATGATATGTACATAACGCGTCTTTACCACGTTTATTGATGTTTCTCTTGTATCGCTACTTGGCATCGTTAATTAATTTATGATTAATTTTTCTGTCACGAAAGATATGAGCTCCAAACAGAATTTCTTCTATGTACATTATTAACAAAATTCTGAAATTCTATATGTGTGTATAAAATAATTTGCTAAATAATTTCTTATTCATACACAATTATTCAACATATAAAATAACAAAAATGAAAAAATTGAAAGAATACATTTCAAGAGTTTAGCAAAACTGTTTTATTTTTTATTTTTCAGTGTGCATTGGTTTTGGGTACGCTCAAATTAGTAATGATTGTGGGTAAGTATTTATTCGTCGAAATAATGTAATATTCAAATAAATAATCCACGTAGTACACTTTATCTTGAGGATATTCTAAATTATCCCACATTTCCAAATGCAATCTTAAACATGACTTGATGATTTTCTGGATATTCCAAGGATTTGTAAAATAGATCCTATACAGATATCTCACGATATCTGAGTTGAGGTATATTGAACATGTATAGAATATCGAGTGAAATATAATAACTCTCTTAAAAGAAATCGAATGCAAGCGATAGTTAACGATTTACCAACAAACCTTATCGTTTCCTATCATTTTATTTTTATTTTCCAAAAATATTATATTATTATTGCGTTTTCTATTGTTTTTGTTTCATTCTCTGTTGAAAATAAAGAAACGTATAATCTATCATAAAGTCGCTATGTCGTATGACATAAGCAATAATTACGAAAAAAACTCAGACAAGGTTTATTGATTCTTGCCAATGCTGATTCTTGTGCTGACATTGGCGATATCATAGTAAACTGACTGTCTTTACTCAAGCAAAGCTTGATGTCAGCTCAAATAATAATAGATGATTCTTAGTATCGTCTCACAGTATTAATTTTGTGTGTGAGATACAAAATGTTTATTTTTAAAATTACAAATTTTATTATAATTTTTCAATTTAAATATAAATTTTAAATATTTAATATTATCCCAGCAATCACAGATTATAACAGCATAGACAGACACTTGTGCATCTACTGACTGTCTATTATCTGTGGCCATTTTATGATATATTGTAGTTACTATATATCTCAAAATGTCGTTTGTAAGATGTCTCTCGAATGAAGGGTGCTGTATGGAAAGTATCAGCTAATATAATTATTTAAACAGGCTACAAAGATTTCGATGCCATAATGGACAATGTATAACTGGCAAATTACTATGGATCGGCAGAGCAGATTGCAAGGATTTATCTGACGAGACAGTGGCCGAGTG